>NW_017305779.1:6198891-6211391 GCF_001594115.1 Trachymyrmex septentrionalis | reverse complement strand
TGCTGCTGTGACAGTCTCGCTGCTTCACAGATTGAAGTACGAGTTGAATGTATTCGTCTCTTAATTAAATACTTCGAAAATGTTTGACAATAAAAAATCAAAAACTCTATAGAGAGTTTGTTAAGCAGATTAAAATTTATTATTTCCATCGCTGCGAAATAAAGATTTAATCCCAATTCGTAAGATTCAATCGTTTGTCAAAGATAAATTTTTTGTTAATACATTTATTTATTACTCCCCTAATCTTGCAAGGAAATTTAATCGTTAAAAAAAGTTTAAAAAATTCTAACAGAATTAAAATTCAGAACACGCAGACGTGTCGCGAGACACCCGGTACAGAGCGACATCACGAAGAATATTTCACGCGAATTGAAGATAAAGCGCACATCGTCTTTGCTTCGCCCACGCATTTCTTCTTCCTAATCAGGACCAACGGCGGTTTAATATTAATATATAATATGGGCCCTCTATCGTACGACCGTAATTCGCCATAATTAGCCGTAAAAAGAAGCAGCTCTATAAATTATATTGTTGCGCCCAGTTAGGGCTTATTACGAGGGTCGTGGGCGACGGACTACCGAAAAGTTAATGTGAGATTATTAAGGGTTCCCGTGAAAAATCGCCCGCCGGTTAAAGGTGTCAATTCGTAACGGCGGGAACCAAAACATCGTCATCGTTGTCAGTTTTTGTCGGACCGGAAGCTAGCGGCGACGTCGATCATGGCCAACGATATATAAATGCATCTGCGTGAATGGATGTGTCGCATCCCCCGGATAAAAGAGAGTCTGCCGGAATTCAGAACTTAATATCCGTCTTCTTAATGTCAGTCGATTTAACTTCGCGGTAACAGCGGGTGGTTGCACTCGGAGATTGTATCGTAATTAAAAAAAAAAACTTCACCGAAGGCGGCATTGCGTTTAACTACTTCCTGATTCCCGGGAGAAATATAGTAGAGCAGGTTGCAGTAATATCGCAATAACAAACATATAAAAAAAAACACATTAGAAAATATTACATTATGCGACATTACCGCGGCTTTGCAGCAATGTACGTACATCACGTTATCCTTGCAAATACGTTTCAGCAGCACTGCCGTTATATTACGCAAGTAGGTACTTCAACAACGCTGTACGTTGGCTGCGTTCGGAAACGTCGCTCGGATACCTCGGATTCATCATCTGTTCTTGTTTAACATTTATTGTTTAACATTCCGAACGCAGCCATTAATCGCGATCTTACAACAAAATATTTCTGCGATTTTTCTGTGCCGCGATTGGAGATAAAACTTCGTTGCAATTCGCGCGTCGTATCAAATAAACGGATATCGCAATGAACAAATGATAATTGCAATCTAATAGGAAGAAAACGGGTAGAACAATGGAGAGAAAAAGAAAACGGTGAAGGTGCGTTTTCGACCATTCGTGGCCGCGCTCTAAGACGCGGCTGTAAGCGACTATTTATTGCAGGGATTATCATGGGCTTCTGTCCATTCGAGACAATATTTACGGCCCGACCGTGTTTGCGAGCGTACGAACGAACGACTTCATTGCAATTGCGCGCCTGGAGGGTATTTATGGTAAGGGCTGCGTTATTAGTGCGGCTAAAACTTTACTGGCCGGAGCTGGCCGCCTCATTTACGGCCATGCGGCGCCCGTAATCGCATAGTTAGAATTATATGATTACGAGCCGGCATGGTGTGCGTTATCGTCGATAGCCATTGAAATTCTTCAAGCGCCCGCGTAATTCCGCGCGAGCGAGAGGGAGGAGGACGCAAATGGAAGGGAGAGAAGAAGGATAGAGAGGGGAGAGGCGAAGTTAATTATTAATTATCGAACACGCGACGTGTCATTAGAAGCCCAGCAAGTAGCTCGATCGTATGCGCTTAAAAATCGTGCTGTATTAAGTCTTAAGATAGTTCCGTATTCGAAAATGGAAATGTACGAGTATTCGAAGAATAGAGAAATTTCTTTACAAATATCGACAAAAAAAAATATATATATATATGCATATATGAAGAAATGCATCGAAGAAATAATAGAGAAACAATTATGAAATTACACGCAAAGCGATTACAGCAAAACTGTTTTTAAATAATTTTAAAATTAAATAAAATTAACCTTTTTAATAGAGACGATGATTTTACAATTCTTTACTACACATGATGGGTCGTTCATGTCGAAAATTTTCATCACTTTTATAGATATACAAAAATTAAATTAAGTGATTTTTATTATATATTTTAACATCTTTAAATAATTATAATAAATATTTGTAAAGTTGTGTAATAAGAATAAATAGAACGGATAGAGATTATTATTTAGCCGAGTATTCTTAATATTTCACAGGAAAAAAATGTGCATGACACGAATGACACAATCGTAGATACTAAGAGTTAAAATTAATAATTTTAAAATTATATAAAATTAAAAAATTTTTAAATAAATTTAATATTGTTCTTAAAGAGTAACGTCTTGTGAAGTTAATTTAAAATAAATTTAACTTGAGTTCATCCCAATAATGTAACAAGATAAATATTTCAAAAGTCGTAAAATAAATTAACGACTTTTTAAAGAATCTAATTTTTTATAATAAATTTGAAACAAATTTAACAATATAACTGAAGTATTCAGCTGATATAACAAGAATAATAAATGTTTCAAGAATATTACATGCAAGAATTACGAAAAATTTATTGGCAGTTAGCGGATTTTTAATTCGTGTGATCGCAAGTTGATTCTAACATTTTACTTTTCTTATGAGAAAGAACATCGATATTAATTTCTCTATTAAAATAAAAAATAAGCATCCAAATAAATTCTATAACGAGAATTATGTATGTATAATATATCACATACTTATTTCTATTGTCTCTTCAATTATCAAACATTATTAATAAATCTTGTCAAAGTAATAAATAAAATTCCTTAAATTTAAATAAAGAAAATTAAATAAAATTTAAATAAAAAAATAAATTTTACAGCTAGAAAACTTTTTTTTCCCTCCAAATAAAAGCATTTTAACATATAATCATATAATTTTTTAATTTCTTATCTCCGAAATGCGCTAATAAACTCACATGGTTTAAACTATGAAGAAATAATCGTTTAACACAAATTTCTCTATAATCAATCGCATGTGAAACCCGTGCTCGTGTCGTTTTTATTCAAAAATTTTCACTCGACATACCACAAAGATAAATGGAGCGATTAATTAACAGTAATGAATAATAAATCAAATTACGAATCATTCACCATTTGCCACTGCTTTGTTGTCGTCTGATCGACCTTTTCGAGATATTCCTCCTCCTCTCACGTCCTTCCGTTGTCGTTCCTTCATGGAGATCGTAGACACTGAACACTCGTGAAAATGCGATTAAAATGATGACTGATACTCGCGGAGCGTTAATAGAAAACGTTACATATTACATCACAACGGGAGAGTATATACAAAAAAAAAACACGGATGTGATTCACTCGCGACATATCCTCTAAATTGATGCGAATTTAAAGATCGCAGTAGAGAATTCGAAACTCGCACGGCTAACTTTATACCGACTGCTTTTTTTTTTAGGAGACACAATCGACACGAGTATCGTTCTATTTTTGTTACTCATTGAATGTCAAGAAAAATAGACGTGTTTGCGTCAACTGTGTTTTCTAAAAAGAAAATAGCCTCCATCTATTGCAACGGTATCTTCGTTGCTAAACGTCGCTGCAAATTTCTTTGAAAAATAGATGTTACAGGCTTGCGTTTCAGGGCGATTATCATGGTTGCAATAAATATATGACTTGCGATCGCAGCCAATAACACGCTTGAAAAATTTGTCGACAAATGTACTCTTTAAATCTCACTCTAAAGAGTGAAATTTCACTCATAAAGATTGAAAATTTTCTTTTTTAAGAATTTTGGCAGAATTTTCACTTTAGAGTAAAATTCGAAAGAATAAAAAGAATAAATTAGATTTTGTAGTCAACGCATGCGGAGCTAATCGTATTGAATTTTTGGATGCAACGCGTCGCGACATCGTCCGATCTTGGAATTGATCCCTTCACTAACGGCATTTATCTGATTGAAAAATTCAAGAGCGACGTCAGCAATTCACTCTACTATCACACAACACAACACGGCGCGATCAATTTGATATATCTAATTGAGACAAGCCGGTCAATTCGAAAAATATACGATCGATATTCAATATCGTGTATCTTTAACACGCAAAACAGTGAGATAAGAGTATTATTGATAAATCGCAATACACCGTATAGCTTCTCGTTACTCTTCATTCCAATTCGTGTATTATTCCACGCTTTCGGAAATAATAAAAAAGAAATTACGACCAAAACAACTTTCGAGCGGAACGTTCGAGCTCCGAGCTATATCCGAGTCGAAGCGTTAAAAAAGCAATTAAATGTTGCGATGAGACGGTAATGCACGACTCTCCATTCAATCCGAGAGTCTCCCATTCCCTTCATCCTTTCGATTCTCGTTCCAAGTGGATAAAATTGCGCGGTAATACCTGCTTCGCGAAAAGAATTCTGATACGACGAGTCGACAGCGATCATCTAACCGACGATCTCTAATCATGTATCGGATGTAATGGAAAACGATCACGTTTCACGTTTATAGCGTCCGCAGTTTGTAATCAGAAAAATAATGCGACACGCAGAGCGACACGCGCCGTTGCCGACCTGCTCAAAGATTCGCGTCAGTTCGCGTTCGAGTGGTAGCGCGGTGATCTTGCGTGGGCAGTTACGCACGACGTTATACACTGTAACAATTTTTCGCGCGGGCGAAAACAAACGCTTAGCCGTTGCGTACACGTCAATCTTAAATTCGTAGGAATCATAATAATGCGACACGCGCAGCGATATCACACGTATCTAATAGAAAAGACCTGATATTTCGAAATCAGTTTAAACGCCGATACTCGAGTGAGCGGACAGTGTATCATTGGCATGTATTGTTCTTCGAACTGTAATCGTGACAGGTACCAGCAAACGCGAAATACGATCATTCTCTATTATATTTGTTACGATTGGTGATTTTATCCCTCGTTGTTACAACGAAATTTCATCATCGATTCGTTATATCGATGCATCGAGGATATTCACCGAAGCTGATATTATCGTAAATTATTCATTCGCAATGAGAAATGAAAAGAATAGAGAAGGTATATTACTATTTTATCAATATTTAATTGTTTTATTGATGTTTTAAATGATATTTAATTGTTTCGATATTTAAGATAATATTTAATTAAATGAGCTATGAAAAGATCCATATTCGGTCAAAGCGGATCTTAGTCCCTAATAATATGTATATTATGTAAATTTTTACAAAATTTCTCCAGTTCAAACAAACTGATTATTTATCGGTTCAAAAACACAGTTTTACATTGAAGCTGGAGTACGCAATATTACACATTAAATTGAAAAGCAATTTAATATTATTGATGTTAATAAATAAATAAATAAATAAATAAAGTTTGTATATATAAAACAAATTGACAAGTTATTAGCATCAATAATATTAAATTGCTTGTCAAATTTAATTTATATTATATTATGTACTCCAGCTTTTTTTTCAGTTAAGAGTTAAAACAGTTTTAGGCTGATATTACATTTGTCGTATAATAAATGTAATGTCAGCCTAAAACTGTTTTAATTCTAGCTATACATACTGGAGTCTCAGAAACTTCAATGCAATTTGCTAAATCGAGATTTTTTTCGTATTTCTGAATTTTTCTTTTTTTTCTTTGAACCTATAGACTTATATATCTCGAAGCCCCTTAAATCTATTGACTTTTACACATTATGAATTTATTCCTTAATCAATTCTCTATTGATTAAAAAAAAATAATTGAAATATGTCTATTTTTACGGAAGTTAGAAATGTGGATGGAGTCTCAGGGATCCGAGTGTGTATATCAAGGGTAGAAAAAAAGAGTGCGTACAACTAGGGTTAAGATCGACAAATGATCGGCGCGTAATTTGTTAAAATTGACAATTGTAAAAATTCACACAATACTATTAAGCACTAAAAAATCCGCTTTGACCGAAAATGGCTTTCTTCACTCATTTGGTTTAAATCTCTCGGTCCATTTTCACTTAATATTGTTCAATATTTAATTGTTTACGCTTTATTGGTTCGATTCAAATATTTTGCATATTGAATATTTCGCCAATTTTATTGTAATTTTTTCGTTATTTATTATATCAACTATTTGTAAAACAAAAACCAAGTACGTTAATTATTTATATAAATAGAATTATACTTAAACAATTACTTAAACAATATTATAAAATAATATAGCAAAAACGACATATGTTTCAAGAATGACGCGTCATCAAAACATTACATAATTTTACGAAAGATTCACTAGTTTTAATTTCCATAATGATGAATTATTTAATTCGACGTATTCTTTTTTTAAAAAGATCGTCGTTGATCTTTTTCGGAAAAACAAGGATATGAAAGAACTCCGAAGAATTGCGTACATTTGAAACTGTCCTACAAAAAAAAATTAAAAAATGATCTTAAAACATTGCTAAAATATCGCTGACATGAGATATAACGGAAGATATAAAAGAATCTAAAGGATCTTAGTTCCAATTCTCTGTCGATTCTGCGTGTTAGAAATTCAATTTCGCAGAATGGATACGTGTCAATGTATCTTGCGTCATTTATTCTTTGCGGAAAATTCATGACGTTATCTATAATCGTAAATTATTCTAGGGAAAACACTTAGTCGGTGCCATTGATGTCTTAATACGGAACTCGCTCTAATCGCTGTTAAAAAATGTATATCGATTACAATCGCATTTATCGTGAGCGCGGACCTCAGATTTAACCGCGATAGCGAGGGAAATTGTGTGGTACGAGCAGATAATAATCTCGTAATCGGCGCTGCTTGCGTATAATTATGACGCCGCTACGATGTGGTATTATTTTTTGCATGATACATTTTCATGAAACGGGTGTTACCCTACATCGCGCCATTATTAACCGCCGTGGAAGCCGCGTAGAACCTTTCGCCATGCATAACTTGCGAAACTGTTTCTTCACTTCGCGGAACCTTGACTAAATATTCCTCTTATATTATAACGATAAATTTCTTTCGTGTCGACACGTTGCTTCTTTTGCAAATTATTTTTAGCGAATGATTATTTTGAATTTTCCATTTGTACAATATTTGATACAATACGAAAGAAAAATAAAGAAAATAATCAATATATTATAAAAATACTAATAATGCATTAAAGCGAAAGTAATCGTATAGGTTTAGGTATACGACGATTACGAGATAATATAAGGAATGTTAAATCAGTAACTTTATTCAATAGCTTAACAATTGTGGCATAAAAGCCAGCTAAAAATCTTAATGCACATACAGCTGTATAATATAGTAACTATATAATATGTAGCTGTATAATATGTACATTATAACAAAAATATTTAATATTATTGCAATTATATAACACTAAAATATTCTAAGTGCACTGTGTTGTACTATCTCAGAATATATTTGGCAGTAATACTATACTGTTTCTAAACCAAGAGAGGTCATATAAATGTTTCTCTGAGATGTTTCAATAGATATCAAGTTTAGCTTAACTTCTTTTAAATTTAATATCTTATAAGTATTCCTTATCTCGTATATTACAAAGAATTTTAATTTATACTTTGATGTGACTTTAAAAAAACTTTCAGGCACCAATTTAATCATTGTTATCCTTAGACAATAAAGATCGTAAAAAATATGATTATTTTTCTTTCACGAGTTATTAATATAAAGTCTTTTAATTATTTTGCGTAAAAATGGAATAAATTCTGTAATTATTAATTACTAATATAGCTTGCTTGTAAGCATGACCTCTCTTAGATTACTATAATCAATTAACTATACATATTGTTATTCATGTTTTATACCACATAGAGGCCCTTTTGGATGGTATCCTGTCCATTTCCTATAAGTAACATCCATTGCTTCTTCTACAGCATGATCGATAGGATGTATTATAAAAGGAATAGATATCAAACCAATAAGCGTAGAGATCCAAGGCTTCTTCCAAGCTACTTTTGTACTTTTTCTTTGTGCAAACTGAACTGCCGCGCAAATCCTATTTATGGTGAAACCGGGAACTATCACCGACGCGAATGCCTGCCATAGCAAAGTGTCTGACGTGGATAATAGAACGTTTTTGATTTTTTGTGGAGTAGCATCCTCCTATAACAATCAAAGTCATTAAGTGGCCAATAATTATTTCTGTTCCATTAAATTAAAAATTTCTTGCAGTACTTGGTAAACTTTTGCACCCTTGTGTATCGTATCTGCGAGAACATATCCACTCGATAATGCATAACTGGACCATACAATGGACTTAGGCACGAGACTTCTAAATGCTTCTCCAACTTCATTTGCATAACCTAGAAAAAAAATCTTGTTAGTATATATATATATAAATTTTTTTTAATGCCGATATACCATCTGACTTTACCAACTTCTTTCAAAATAATAATTTGGCATTGTTTGGCAAAATTGCGAAATATAAAATAAAGAAAAGATGACAGAAAACTTTAATAACAGCATTCGACGATCTCTTGTCATTACCTAAATATCTTACATACGTGTCTCGATACAAGTCTATTTCTTCTTGATCATTCTTCATCCTGGAATTTTTGATTTTCCGACTACCTTTCGCGCAATGACATAACCTGTGGCAGACACTTCGTAGCGTTCAGTACTGAAAGAATATTCAGCATAGATATCTGCCAATAATGTCTATAAAATCTTTTCTGTATTCCTATTCTTATCTAAGTATTTAAAAACTCTTCAAAATAATTATTTGAATGTCGAAGGAAAAATTGGAATAGAAATTAGAAATACAGTTACAAAACAGATTGCAAATAAAGCTGACTATACTGAGTGCTGACAGCTGAATATAGCTTTGGGAGATTTCGAGAAGTCGAAGCTCGCGCGCGCGCACTCGAAGTTCGATATATTGCTATCGATTGTTTGCTATTGATTTTTCGAAACTTTTATTTTATATTAATTTTCTATTAAATTTACTCTAATATTTGCGCACCGTTTGAGAGAGAGAATCATTAAGCAAATCAATTAATATTAATTTAATCCTAATTATAACGTTTATGTCAATTGTCAATCAGTATGACGTTAATGTTAATTGTAATTAACTAATTAAAAAAAAAATCACTTATTCCCTCCCCTTCCCCCGCCTCCGATGCGCTAAGTTGTACAATATAAATTAAAAATTACTAATTCGCGTTTATAATTAACGAGATTGACAATTATATGTATTATATGTATATAAAAATAATTATCTCATAGTTATCTCGAGTTAACATGTTAGAAACATGTTAACATGTTGCTTTCTTGTATCTTGTATCTATCATTCCATTTTGATTCTATTTGTCTATCCCTCCTCTTAAATATCTCTCTAAATTCCTCCTAATTCCTTCTTACTCCTCGTGTCGTCCGTAAAATACCAAAAACGGCGACTGCTCAGACCGCTTGACTGGCGCGATCTAACCTCAAATTCAACTATATTCTGATTGCTCCGCACCGCAGTGACGATTGACGTGACGAGAACGTTACGTTCTCGCTCGTGATAATTCGCATTATGACATCGCGATAGCCCGCAAACGTTACGCGTGTTGTGCACGTGGATATCATCCCTGAGATGATGGCCGACCTGGAGTACGTGCGGCTGTATTTCAGCCTACAGCTCAACGAGGCGGTCTGCTGGTGGTGTTATTACATCCGCGAGATCTCATGGCAGCTGTTGATCGCTCTGCTGGCATATCTTTGTGTCTATGTCTTTCTTTATACAATCCTGAAGCAGGTGGATCATACTGCCTGGCAATTACCAGGTCCACCTAGCAGACTTCTTCTGGTCACTGCTCATCCAGACGACGAGGTGATGTTCTTCGGACCATTGATCTACTGGCTAACCCGCTCCAAAACCAGCGAGATCTACCTGCTATGCTTATCCATGGGTACATGTCACTGGTGGGCCTCTGTTATCCAGAATCGTGAGCAACGATCTGGATTAACTGACAGGAATAAACCAGGCTAGACATCAAGCAAACGCTGTGTCTATTGATGTTTACTAGTATGCTTGCAGGTGGGGACAGAAGGAGGATAGACGAGCTGTGGGAATGTACTAAGGTGTTGGGAATTCCAGAAGCCAATGTAACAATTATTATGTAAGTGTGTCTTAGGAAATGTCGCTTGCAAACACTCAGGCTCAGTTCCACTTCGTATCTTTTTCTAATTCTAAGAAAGATAAAGAGTAAATTCAATCCAAATTAAAGTTAATCTTACATGGGTGAAACTGGACCATATATGTATTCCAATTTAACTGTTACTATGGCAGAATATAACAAATCTCAAATATCATAAATAAAACATTTGTCACAATTATTCTATCATTATAATAAAAATATTTTTTAATAATTTTGTCCAAGAACCAAACTTAGTATGAAATATTCTAAAAATTTCATACATACACACACAAACACAAACACATACACAAACACACACACAGAGTTGAGTTCTTAAATTAGCTTTACTTTAATAAATTTCATTCAAGTAAGACCGGCTTATATTTTTGTTTTAAAAATTATCATAGAGAGAATCACTTAATTCTAACGATACATTTAACACTACGTGCTTGTCTAATTTTTGTAAAGTGTAAAAACTGGACCATTTCATTCAAGTGTTAAATGTGCAATAATGATAAAATAAAATAATTATCTGTATAATAGTTGGATAAATGAATGTGCAGGAGTGGCGAGCTGCCAGATGATCAAGGCGTACAGTGGCCAACAGATACAGTTGCAGAGAGCATCTTGCAATACATAGAAATATATAAAATCAATGCCGTCGTGACATTCGATAAATATGGAGTGAGCCGGCATAAGAATCATATCTCCTTGTATTTTGCGATCGCCGCATTATGCATAGAGAAAAAAGTACCTGCTTGTCAGTATCGTTCATACAATTAACATATACAAATATAGCAGGCTTATATAATATAAATCTGATCATGTTGCAGATTGCAAGCTGTATGTGTTAGAGTCTGTTAATATAATCAGAAAGTACATTCAACTCTTAGATTTGCCCGTCAGTCTACTTTCAGCCTCATATTGGTATCTAGTAACATATGAACAAAAGCAAACAATCAAAGTAAATCAGAACATTCTGTTTAATTATAATTAATCACCAATTTTTACCTTTAACACCAATTTTTTTCTTAACGTTTTCTTTTCCTTGCAGAGTGCCATGGCTGCACACAAGTCTCAGTACGTCTGGTTTCGAAAATTGTACATGATCTTTTCGCGGTACACATTCATAAACACTCTCCAAGAAGTCAGTGCCCTTGATCTGGAGCTGGACCTCCAGTTCGACGAGGACTGAATATTACGCGACGAACGAAGAATTGTACAAAATATGTAATTAACGATCATTGTATATATATTTTGTCTACTGTATTAAATTACATAAAAATTGCATACCAAAGCTACGAAAACTAATTAATTAATACGAAAACTTTGAAATATATGCAGACATACTTTATAAGAAGGAAATATTTTTTTATTCATTAATAGAATATACATCGTAGTTACTTTCGAACAAGAATACGGCACGTAGCTTTTACAGCTCAAATCAAATCTCTTTCATTAATAGAAAATATACATACTGCGTGCCATTTTATTCTTCTCTATTGTATATACAACCTTTTGCAACTGCATATAAATTCAAATTGTCATTTGATATGTGTATAACTTTACTCATCAGATGTGTATAATAAAAAAATCTAGAATTATTATATATAAAAGACGTATTCTAATGTAAGTTACGGATTGCGCAAGATTTTTCGTCCGATAATCGCATTACGGAAAATTAGCGGTCATTGTCAAATTATTTGAGCAAGTAATAATATATATGTGGCGAGTTGATCTCGCGATTGTACGTAATTTTTTTTATTTGTGCCTCAACATGTTTTATAATTTATAGATATTTGTTCAGAGCAAAAATTCATTTTTTTTTTATTTTGGCACAAGTAACGTGCATAGAAGAATTTGTAACTTTTGTTCCTTTTTTTAATAGTTTATAGTGGAATTCTTTTACTATTCAGAAAAATATATTGCTTTTTTCACAAATCGATATTATACATATACGCAAGTAATAGACTCTACAATTATATAGATATATTCTTTCATATGCACGGATGTTGTTACGTTTTCTGTAACATTTAGTGGAAATATACATTCTGTAATATTTTCCATGAAAGCTGCTTAATGTGAAATATGAGCTTTGTTCTGTATAATTGCACAAACGATATGAATATTTCATAGCAAGTATGCTGGGAAGATATTCAGCGAAAATGTGATAAATAATAACATTTTAAAAATTACGATATATGCGGTCGTTGTTTGATCTTTTTTTATATACTAGCTAATATATATATATATAT
>NW_017305779.1:6198194-6198849 GCF_001594115.1 Trachymyrmex septentrionalis | reverse complement strand
ATATATATATATTGTTGTCTCTTTTATTATCTTATTCTGATTTTTCCAGCGTGCTTTAAGGTGGTTCTTTAGTAAAGTACCGAAAATTTGGGATGTCTCACCAAGATCCACCCAAAATTACAAATATAATAATTTAAATAAAATGTTGAAACTATGTGTATATCTTAATGAAATAATATGCAACATATGAAGTAAATCAAGCACTGCATCTTCATCGAACGAAAACAAGGTGAGATTATCTTTATTTTTCGAAGTTAAATTTATATACAAGTTTATACGCATAAATATCTTTCCAGAATGGCCGTTGACTTATTACTTTTTGGTGACCATTATAATCGTAATTTTTTAAACTATTATAATCTGATTTTTGAGAAAAGTCTATGGTAAGATTTGTGTACAGTTAGTCAAAGAAGCGTCTTGCTCTTGCTCTTGCCAATTCCTCTATATGGATTTCCGACCCTATGTAGGGGTCACAATACCATGCGTATCAATAAGCTTTGTAGCCTCTTTGGGCAGGGGCTCGCTTATGTTTTTGGATTCAGTAGCAGTGGAATTTTACTCTCAGAGTTTATAAACACTCAAGGACCTACGTAACACCGAATTCGAACGGCGAACCATGAAAAATCGCGTATGCAGATGAAATCGAATCCAGATT
>NW_017305779.1:6185797-6198094 GCF_001594115.1 Trachymyrmex septentrionalis | reverse complement strand
CAGTAACACCGAATTTGAACGGCGAACCATGAAAATCGCGTATGCAGAACGCAGATGAAATCGAATCCAGATCCACAAATCGCGAGTCTTCTTATTCTCCTACTTGATTTTCCGATCCAAGAAAAGGGTCACAGTACCATACATTAAATTTGGATCTTGTGATAACCTCTGTGGAGGGATAGAGGCTTTACTCTTACTCAATCATAGAGATCGCGAGTCAATCGTGGCGAGCACCCTGCACCCCAAAGTTTGCGAGCCTTATCTATCACTAATTCGATAGGCGAATTCAATTAGAAGCACTATTTCGCAATGATGCATATCCGATTAAAGCCGACACTGATTTGAGTACAAAAGTGAAATGCAAATATTTCAAATTATAAAATACATGTTTTACCTAATAGTAAAATAAAATGTATTGAGTATTTCAGGATTTAATCGATTTCTATATTTATGTATAAATATATCTTTGTTATTTTGTGTACGACTTTAATGTGCACCAGTGCGCACTGCATGCGTCCAATCGAATTCGCTATAAGTTATACGTGAAAGGTTACATTTTCAACATTTTTTTTCTCTTATTTCATCGTTATTAACTTACTGTAGAATATTACATCAATTCAGTATTTCAACTTCATTATATAAAGAAATTAGATATTTCTATGATAACTCAATTTACTAAAGAACCACTTTTAATATTCATAATGTAATGAAAATATATGCTTAGTATGTAAATGTGTGTGTGTGTGTGTGTGTGTGTGTGTATAAAAGAAATCTCTTGCGTAAAAAAATCTCAGTACTGAAGATATAGTGATACATATAGTTCGATAATTAGCCCTAATACCGAAAGATTAGACCAATAAATGATCTAAAGTCGTGAATACTCGCATAATACTATTACGCACAATATAGAGTGCGTGTGCGTACATCGAAGTGAATTAAAAAAAGTTTTTACTTCCAAATAAAAAAAAATCTTTATACGCTGAAATCTTGTACACTTCAACATGCACAGGATAGATTTCAAATACTTTTCCTACTAATACAAGTTTATGGAATGACATTCGTCGTGAGCTAAAACTCTGCAAATGATCTCGATTTTAATCGAGCGATCCGCGTTAGAAATGAAAATCTTATGACAAACCGATACATGCTTCAATAAAATAACATCTTTTTTACATAAAAAAAAAACGATGCTTACATACGACAGTCGTAGATATAATGGACGGCATAGAGTTGATTCCCGCAAGATCCTCCAATCAGTAGACTACTGTTGGCGATAGACACACCGTTATGAGCAGAATACCGAATTTAGTTACATAGAGAAGACGAAGTAGTATCCGGAAGAGATTTCCAATCATAAGGATGACCTACATAGATACTCAAATACACGGTAGGCTCCTTACAAGGGGTTCATGGTGAAGATCTCGCGGGCCGTATCCTAGAACCTATCTTTACCGCGATGAGAGCCGAGAGTACCCATTCCCGACTGAGGAGAATCTGGATCGGTCGCATCCTGTAGATACTGTAATTCCTGCAGTTCCTGGAACTTTTCATGATCTCGTATGTGTGCATAATTAGCAGATAAGCACATCAGGTAGTGAATCAAGCTTAGAATCACAAGCATGCTCGCCACGGTCGCCAAGATGAACATCACCTCAGCCTTCTCCACAAAATCCTTACAAAACAGCTTGACTTCTTGAGGCCCACATACTTGCATGTCCTGTACCCGTGTGTTATTTGGAAACATAAAACCTGAAATAGCGTTAATTTGATTGCTCTTTATCAGTTTTAAGTTTTGTACGATAACAAACATTTAACATTTAATTAATATACTATATTCAAATACTACATAATAGTAATTATAAACTGAAATAAAGTAACCATTTTATAAAAATAGAAGAAGGAAATATGGATTTAAATACAATATTCTAATTTCAATCTACTCATATATCAATGTGACACACACAAGTGAAAACTTACTGAATTGAGTAAAATCAATGCAGTCATCAAGAGATTGAACACGTGGATTGCTGCACAAATTCCAGAATATGGTGAATATTAGCGTTGTAATAACCAGGAATGCAAATATCAGAAGCCAAGCTATTTGCAAAATGTAGATGATAGTCATAAACTGAAAAATTAAAGATGTAGCTTGTAGCCATCAGAGATTTTTTTTACTAATATGAAAATATAAATAAAGATTTTACACTTTAAATACTTACAACAGCACAGGATATACGTCCACCTACTCGGGATCTCCATGCACGATAGACTTTGTGCCTCGTAGCACCAGTTGCAAGACAACCAACACACAGAATCATGAATCCTAAAGCTGCCATGCACGCTCCGACTGATGCAAACACTAACTGCACCGCTTCCAACCATCCAAGATGAAGGTGAAACACCTGAATAATTTGATAACTTGAAATTTATAGAATCTAAATTATTTTGAAAAAATGTATCAAGCTCTCATGCTTTTTACCTGATCCATCATAAGAGCACACAACGTTGCACCTCTGTACATGGTTCCACAGAAGGTTCCAACTCCCAGACAACACATAATGGTCGCTATAAGAGTCGCATATGGCACTCTGGCCATGCATTCGTTGCACATGCTCCCTAAACAAGGAAATTCCTTTACATTTCTCATTTTGTTATGGGAAGCGTCGTACATTCATTTATAAATTTAATTGAAATCATTCATAATTAAATTTCATTACAATTAAAATCTAGATACTATAACAATAATGTAACATAATTTTTAATTTAATTTAATTTAATTTAACATAATGATACTTATATTGACTTGTGTCAACTTGTGTTATCAAATGGAAAGCACCCAATATATAACAGACAATATTAAAAATCTATAGTTCACGTTATGCATAGTATAGATTTTTTTCAGTATTAATATTAGTAACAATATATATTGGATAATGATCTACGTTTGTACCATTTATTATCACATTTCAATAGCACTTTTTAAACTTACTGCAACTTTGTTCGTTTGAATTTAGACCATGTAAATTACGTTCAGAAAACCTATCCAGGCTAACATTACTCCCAAAGTTACCACGCAGTGGCAGACTCTCTCCAGCTTGATGTAATTCACGTAATCTCGTCATTTTAATACAATTATAATAGTAACAACAAACGACTTAACAATAACAATAAATGAATGCGTGGTGAAAGCTGGGCGTTCAGCCAATGACTAAATCATACTATCGACGATGACTAATCATTTATCTACAGTTCAGTCAGATAACGCGCGACATGTGTCTGAGTATATTCGCTAATGACGCCAGTTTATTCACAAACTCGATAATATAAACGTGTCGTTAACGTGCTAAGTTGTCTTGGACGGAAATAATTGGCGATTATAGCAATTACTCGTGGTGTCTATTATTGTCGACACCATGACTCTTTCGCTTGCGTGCGAACATCATCTGTCTCTTAATAAAATTTAACAAGCTCTCTTGGAATTAATTCGTGCTCTAGATCAATTATAATTTACATCATATCAAAATTAGCTCAGCGTTCATTAATTAATTTATTATCCAACGTAATTAAACTAGAAATAGCTCCAATGTTTACAATCGTATGACTATCGTTGTTATGACCCACACAGAGATTCAATACAATCCCAAATCAGACTGTGAACATCACACAATCGCGTTATAATTTACAACGGAAGAGCGACAGGCAGATTTTCGTCAGGATTAGCGTGGACTTACCCATTTTCGTAGTTCGCGTCGCCCGCTTAAGGTTAGCAAAGAAGAGACAGGATGGGCAGTGCCCGTACGCGTCGCGGAATCCGCGATTACAGCAGCCGTTTCTCGTTAATTACCGCAGCAATCACACATCCCACGATCGCAGTAGCGAAGGACATCCCACTCACGGTTACAATTGCTGGATGCAAAAGAGAAAGAAGGCAGATAAAACTGACGAACTCGATGAATTCTCAAATTCTATTAACTATATAGTCGTATGTGTACGAGATCTTATGCTTACACTCTTACAGGATCTTGATCTTCGTTCACAGAACTTTACAGTTGACAAAATACTATTGCGTTATTCGCTTGTTTACCATCTGTCAGAATCACTCCGGGAGACGGCGCGGCGATTGACTGACTACGCGAACCATCTGCGAACGGTTCCACGGATGGTCTCTCTCAACGATATTATCAATCTTATCACGTGCGCACGCGTCGGATTTTGGGAATCACGGGGAACGACTTCCACGAGGTATCTCCGGCCAAAGACGGCATCAACATGGCGTCACGGAGCGCGTCCGTTACGTTCCGTATGGTGAATGGGATCGTTGCTCCCGCAATGTCGAATCGTAGGGCGCGCCGCCGTAGTAAACGCTCATTCCCTTCAATGAAGCGAGGCTTGGAAGTGACGATGACCGGCTGTGACCCCGATTCGATCGAGGAGCCGCGATAAATACGCCGAAGCGACCGAGGATTATACTTTAACAATCAGATACAATTGAATTTCGAAGATGAAAGGATCACAGGAAGATAATGTGGGAAAAAGAGAAGCCTGCTGTAATATTTTTATGCGAAAAATGGAAATTATTATATTTTTTATTATACATTCTTTTTTCATTGCTGTTTGGCAAAAAAAACAGCGATCATAATAATGATTTAAGTATATCATCTATTGATGATGAAAACAATACATATACCTGCACTTTCAGGAGATACCGGATTTCGCAGAATGCTCTTTTACATAATGCAAATAGTGGAAAAATTCTCAATTTTATTCCACTCTTATAAAAATTATTCTCTTGCCTTCGATCTATAAAAATAAATATCAATATTGAAAAAAACATTATTCTCGTTAATTATTTTTCTTATTTCATTATTTAACGAGTTTTTTCTTTTTCCTTTTTTTTCTTATTTTATACAATTGCAATAGTAACTCGAATCAAGCGCATATCAAAGAATATAATATATATCTTTTTATTTGATATTATTGTATACTTAGAAAATATTCGTAAAATCACGATCAGAGATTGAGATTAAGATTGGATTGAAATTTAATTAAGCAGAAGAAAAAAAACTAATTGCAAGTGAATTTTAATTTGATTCGTTAAATTCCAATCCAATCTCAACGTCTAGCCTGATCACAATTTCAAATCTTTATTAACTTTGTATAAACTCTATCTATAAATCTATGCTAATTTATAAATTTAAAGCAAGCTTACAATCTATAGGCAAAGATAATTTCTCGTACTATACACAATATTTTTTTCAAGCAGAGCTACCGAATGCCTTTATACATCGGCTCTATGAAATACTTGATAATCGTTGGCAATTGTTGAAGCTTCTTTTTGACCGGTATCTCCAAGTTTTGCTGATGATGCCTGTTATATCGTGTAATTGTGCCGTCACTAGTTTGATATATTATGTCGCTGTTGTGACTTTGCGGATTTATCTGCAAAAAATCACAATCAATAAAATATAAGTGACTCAATCATTAGTCGAACGATTGTTTAATAAACTATCGTTAATAATCTATTCGGAAAGTTAAATTAATAACTAATTAAAACTAAGAAATTATATTTAGACAGTAATTTACGGTTAAGGCGGATCCATCCTGATAATCGATCCTAATATTTCCAGATGACAATTTAGTAGCAAAGCTAATTCCTGGCACAGCTATCTTCGTATTATGATTAGAGTTACGCATAGAGTTCATATTGCGTGACCTAGAAGTCCCTGTTGACATGACGGAACAACTAGCGTCGAACGACGGCATCTGAAAGATATTCAATATTAATTTGCCAACCTAAAATAATTAAGCATCCTCTCTGCTACTTACAACAGGAGATTGTGTAGTGTGTGAGATGTTTTCTTTTCCCTGAAGGTAGGGAGAATCACTCAAGGCTGTATTGGGCCGTCGTCCGATTATCACAGGAAAGCAGGAATGTCCAGTGGCTGCCTCCAGAGATGCTAGATTAGATTCCAATAGCAAACAACGCTGATAACATTCCGAATAATGCTCGTAATAAGTCTTGAGATGCGACGGGAACGCACCCTCGACAAACGTAACACCATCGTTATTGGTGATCTTCACCACATCGTCTATCCGGACAACCTAAAATATAAAAATATAAAAACTAAATATAAAATACAAATGTTAAATAGCAAAGTTTTTATTTTATCGCATATATATAACAGAACGATTAAATCGATAGCTGAATACCTTTATGCCGTTATAAAAATGCACTTCACAGTCGGGTTGTGGACCATTTTCCATGAACAGGCACTTCGAGCGTTGAGTGTACAGTGTTAATTTCGGAGTTTTTGCCTGAACCAGTTTCACGAAACGAAAGGCATACATATATTTTCGATGATGACACGCTGGTAAATTTTCATACGAATAAATACTATCGGCGCCCCGATTAGGCAATGGTGGTGGTTGTGAGCCAATCTCCACAGTTGGGTTTAATTTGTAAAGAACGATTCGCAGACCGTCACCTGATATTCTACATACTTCGTTTATCCTTTCCTATAGTATGAATAATGTTAGATATTTTTATGTAATTTTCTTGTAATTATCATACATATATATATATATGTATATATATATATATATAATATATATATATATATACATATATACATAATGCTTTTTTTTTTTCATAAAATAACACAATATTTCTATTTATATGCTTTACATTACTATTACTATTACTACTAGCAAGCTTTGTATTCTTTACGTACCGTGCCATTTCTGCGCTTGATAAATTCGATGCACACTTCTCCGTTATCCAGAATGGTAAGTATCGCATTTTTCGTTTTGTGTCTTTTAGGCTCTAGCCTATTAGAATTTAAGGACGGCACTTGTAACTTTGTGCTCTTTTCAGTTCCTTCCGTACTACGGTTTTCCACGTTGTTTTCTTTCCTTTGCTTATGTCTCTCCACCAACCTTGGTTTCTCGGATTCATTATAAGCATTGTAATTATCGTACTGTCCGTTTTGCGAAAATCCTCTACCACGTAGTATCTGAATCAAAGAATCATCTTTCGGGCGATAATTAGCGTATCTCATTCCATGATTAGGATTTGATTGCATTTTCGCAATAGGCTCGGATAACGGCTCGCTTCGTACACTAACCATAGGCATCATTGGTAAGGTAGACATTCTTTCCTCCGATAGGGATCGCATTTTCGGTCGACCATATGATGAAAGTGTCCTACCAAGTCCGGAATCCACCATATTAGTAAATGGATTTTTGCTCGCATTGTTTCTTTCCTGAATAAACAAAATATGAACGTATTGCAATTATTTATGGACTGTCAATTTAATGGCATTTTCTTTATTATCAATAGATCTGTTCTTTTTAACTAAACTTTTGCACAGTTCATCTTTTCTCTCTTTAAAAGATAAAAAGAAAAAAATAAATCATGCAAAAATTCAGCTAAAAAGAACAAATCTAATGATTAATATATTAACATTGCATTTAATACTGCTATATCGTATTAAGTATCTGTCCTCACTTACATTATGTAGCTTACTCTTTTCTATACTCGTTATAAAGGCATGCTTATGAATATCCCGCAAGCATATCCTGTCTTTCGGATTTTTCTTCAATAATTTATCTATCAAATCCCTTGCGTTTTCTGACAGATGAAGTGGCATTACATAATCAGCCATAACTACTCGGGTCAGAGTACTCTTAATTGCGTCTGTCTCGAACGGTGGCTTGCCTACCAACAAAGTATACAACATACATCCCAAGCTCCATACATCTGCTTCCGGCCCATGTGAAGATCTCGTAGCAACCTAAAAATTTTTCAAATGTCACATTCCTGCGTAATATTGCAATTTATACAGCAACTTCGAAAAATTACTTCGGGCGAGATATAGTTCGGTGTGCCACACATAGTCAAATGCTTTTCATCTGGTTTACTCATCTGTGTGGCCAATCCAAAATCCGCTATTTTCTATAAATACAGAAACTAAATTTAAAAAAAAAAACAAATTTTTTAATAACAAATGCTGTTTTTTCCTATACATACCACTTGCATATCTTTAGTCAAAAGTAAATTGGACAATGACAAATCTCTATGAAGTATTTGATGGGAATGGAGATAAAGCAAACCCTGTACTACTTGTTTGATTATGTAAGCAGCTAAAACAATACAATTTTATTATAACGGATGTAACTTAATATAATTTATAACGTATTATTTCTCATGTATATAAATATACCATGTTCTTCGGATAAAGTTTTAGTGCCTTGTGCTTTGAGATAACGTTGAAGTTCTCCATTATGACATAATTCTAAAACGAGATACACGTAATTTGCATTTTCAAAACACGTGTATGCCTCCAAGATAGCTGGATGTTTCAATTTTATATGTATCTCTACTTCTTGTCTAACTCTATCCATCATCCCAGCAACCTGCATCATTTTCTTGTCGATCTAGAAGTAAATATAAAAGAGATAGAAGATAAGAAAAGATTGCTCATTTTGAAAAGAAAGAACTTTGCAATAAACTTTAGGTCTATATAATAAGCTGAATATGGATTTAAGTGTGATCTCAAGATTGAAACATTTGTCAAGATTTGACAAACAGTTGTGATCTCAAAATTTGACATTGATCCACTTTCTTTTCCAATACTTCAAAACATGCAGAGATCGACAAATAATTTTATGCGTTTCAAAATATCTCATGTTCAAAGTATCTCGGGGCTAACAACAATGCAACTGGAGTGACAGGCCTCTCTCTCACACAATCCAAGAAGAAACAGATAAGAAAATCACCATTTTGATCGCAACTTCTGTGCCGCTGCGGAGACATCTCGCACGGTAGACGCTTCCGTAGCCGCCTTTACCCAATAAATTCAACACTTCGTATTCCTATAAAAGAAATACAAATGCATCGAGTCACATATACTCGCGCGTTACCATAGGGCGACGGCGCAAACGGGCGCAAATTCAAAAAGCTAACCTCAATGTGCTCGCCGAAACCGGCTGAGATCGCCGGCGTCAGGCAACGCATCGCGCCACGCTCGAATGGTCGCTGTCGATCGTCGATAACCATCGGCACCACGATAATGACACTGTCTCACACAAAATTTGTCGGCGACGGCATTCCTGATTGAAATCTCACTCGACAAACCGTAAACACCAAATGTCACTTAATGCCGCCCACCATATTGCGCCATATGCAATTTGATAACAATTTGTCGGCACTGTCGCCAGGTCGCCACTGTCGCGACTCGCGCATGCGTGATGTGAGACAAAAATGACGGCCTAACATAAATTAAAAGATCCTACATTAATTACATGGAAAATTGGTGAAATGAATTGATTTTCACATATGTTGTAGCTTACTCTACTGAAAAAAAATCATGTTACAATGTTACATGATAAAATCATGTAATTCAAACATGTAAATCATGTAAATTGTTCCAAATCAGTGCGTAATTTTTTAAAATGTAATTTGAAAAATCACATAATATTAGAAATAATTTCATCTATCATGTGATTTTATAATTATCGAATTTTAATGAATTAAATGATAAAAATAAAAGAAAAAAAGAACATATCATGTGATTTTTCAAAATACGTAATTTTAAAATCATATACTGATTTAGAATAATCTGTTTATAGTTTTAATTACATGATTTCATCATGCAACTGTGTGACGTGATTTTTTTCAGAGATAAGATATAATGTGACGAATAAAAAATATTATATACAAATTGTTTAAGGGAATGCTGGACCAAATTTGATCAATGTCGATAAAACAGATTTTTAATTCCAAATAAAATATTACGTACGTCAAGAAAACGTTCATATATTAATTAAAACATTACGTATATTAAGCAAAATCAAGTAAAATGTACATTTCTTGCTCTGCTATATCCTGTATATTACATAAATGTAGATTATGTACACTCAAATCGTACTTTTCAAGCCATTTCTTTCGTAAGCTTCAAAATCATAATTTAAAGATCTCATGATATTTTTATAAATTATTCAAATATGGAAAAATACTTTTGTTTAAATATATCCTTGCATTCATATTTATATATAAGGAGAGTGAACGAAGTGAACTTACATAGTAACAGAAAACTGTAATTTACAATTTTTTAGGAATTTTCATATTGGTTTGTACTTTTCCAAAAGTATTTGCATTTTTTCTTTTATTCTGGAGAAGGATTTGTTTATTCTGTATAAAGAAAACGAAACGATTTGAGAAATACGAAATAACGCTCCATTGGTAACTCCAGCAATTAAAAAGTTGCAATGTATTTTTTTCAATAAGTTTCTCTCGAGATACTAGTTTTGAATAAATGATAATGCAGCAAACAAAAGGTCGCGGAGTCGACATCGTATTAAATTCATTGGTAGAAGAAAAATTAATCGCATCCGTTCGGTGTTTGGCGCGAAACAGTCATTTTTTAAAGATTGGCAAATTTGATTTTATTTCTAATAATCCTTTAAGTATGTGCGCGTTTCAGAAAGGTATTAGCTTTTATGGAATTGTACTGGAGAATATGTTCACTGGTAACCGCAAATATACGTCCCTATTGTTCAAAATGATAACCGATGATCTAAAAAATGGAACAATCAAACCACTTCAAGTAAAAATTTTTTCTAAAACAAATATCGAAGAAGCTTTTAGGTACATGGCGAGAGGAAAGCGTATCGGAAAGGTATGCTTATACTGATTAATAGTAACAAAGAAGTGTATTCATAAATAGCTTTATATAAACTTATTTTTATTGGAAATAAATAATATATCTCGGAATTAAATGTCCACATACTATTATGAACGACGCGCTCAAGATATTTTATAAAATGTTTATAACGTTTGTATGTTTATTGTGATGTAACCGGAATTATTATTATATATATACTCAAGTGGAGTCCGCTGATAACGGTTTGAAAGAACTAGAGGGACCGGACAGCTTCCGCAAAAACTCATAAACATCAATCAACCCGGAATGTCAACATTAATGCAAAGCTAAAAAGCAGCAAATTACAAGCAACACCCTAAATATACATATATCAATCAATAGCGAATACCCAAGCTGTCGCCCGAGACTGACCAGCAATTTTATTTTAAGAAAAAACAGGCGCCAAAAATCGTAAAAAGCATGGAAAAGCCCAATGTAAGTCAACAAGTAATAAACTTGTAAAAATATTAGAACAAGGCTAGTCGCGAAAAGAACTATAATAATCCATCCAAACCATCTGTCTCAGTTATTGATCCTCTTTCCTTCCCTCGCGATCTTGAGTGTTCATCCGCTCTAAGAATTCGTCGATTTTTTCTCTTTCAAATCTAACAACAATTTCCAAATCGTCCCACAACTCCCTCTTGAATCTTATATCTTCCCAAACTGAGCAATTTCCGCTCTAATAATATTCTTATCTGAACTCAGATGGTCTGGACCAGAAATCACTGCGCCGGTAGTAAGAAACGCGAAAAGATCGTAGCTCTAATAAGACGTCCCATTATTATATCAGTAGAAACAGAGCATTTTATAACTAAACAAGCTCGACAACTTTGTCAAGCGATTAGATCTAAGTATTCCTAATCTCCTGAGCAGAACGTAGTGATTTTCAACCTCACTTCCGAATCTGAATTCTCAAAGGATTCAATTTCCTTCAAATTTGACATTCATATCCCTAATTTCCATGATTTTCTCGCCCCAACCGATAACTGTACTCTCCCAGATTCCTCTACCCTCTTTGGATCTTTAGAGCTACAATTTCTTCCTTTCTCCTATACTCCGCATCCCCCTCTGAAGATCATAGAACCATGAAGGAAATTTTTGATTCTCTTGGAAACATTCTCCAAGCCGCTTTTCCCATTTTCTCCTAAACTCACATTTTCAAGAAATTTACGCACACACTCATATACACATATAATTTTACCTTTTTTTTTGTATTTTATTATAGGTGTATACTTATGTAATCCGCGTTATATATATATATATATACAGGGTGTTTGAGAGAAAAATAATGATAAATCTTTCGTATAAGGGTAGAATGGACTAAACCGAGAAGAAAAGTCCTCCACCATTTTGCAATTTTCGCAATAGTTAACAAGATATTAATTACTAAAAAATTGCCGAAAATTGCCTAAACGAATACTTTTGATATAGATAGTTCAATCATACAAACATAACAAACAAACGTTTCATATTCGATTGAGTCATTTTCAATATTAGTATAAAAATTCTATTATAAAATTTCTTAACAATAAATTAAAATATATAATAAGATAAAATATAAATTAAGGTCTAAAGTACTCTAAAAATTATGTTA
>NW_017305779.1:6176099-6185697 GCF_001594115.1 Trachymyrmex septentrionalis | reverse complement strand
GTTCTTATTTTAATTAATATTAATTTAGAATATGTATATAATATATATATATATATATATATATATATTATATACATATTCTAAATTAATATTAATTAAAATAAGAACAAATATATATGTATATATGTAATTTGCTTTTTACTGTTTCCATGTATGTATAATAAATCATATTCAATTATAAGAGATTCGATACATTTTCATAAATATTATTGGTTTCCTTAGTCAACAATTAAATATGAAAGATTATTAAATATGAGTAGATTAGTTATATGAAGGAAAACTAAATGATCAGCTTCAAATAGTCAAAAAACATAAAAAAAGAAATTATATATTAATCCTAATTTATATATTATTTTTCAGCGTATTTTTACAATTGTTTCGAGCAAATCTATTTAAATCAACCCCATCTCGTTTAACTGTATTTTTCTTTAAAAACAATTCAGTGCAAGGACACGTGCGTCGTAACGTAAGAATATGCCTTAGTAAAGCTAACATTATTTCTTCTCTTTCAGTCAAGTCAGCAAAACTGATTTTAACGCTATTCGAAGCTGACGGTTTCCATGCGTGCGACACTCTTGACGCTTCTCTTACGTACAAAGGCAAAGTTTCCTAGGATTTCGTCGTGGACAACTTATATATCTTATCAGACAAGCTGACCTCCGACCTCTGCGCAAACAGAGAAAGCATCAGGAGACCTTTAACATCCGATCCTCTCCCTCTTCGTTCGATCATTCGTCGGTCAGCCAGTAACGGAAATACTTATTTAGTCGCACGCAGTGAACGCCGCACGATCTCTCGACTCTCTCTCTACCTCCACCTTCGTCTCCAATCAAGCCGCCGATCTGCACCCCGGTTTATCATCCGGGTGGTTATCGCGAGTATTTTCACCACGGGAGAAAGAGCCAAGCCACCGTGGCAACGACAGATCTCGGTAGATACACCTCCGTATAATTTAAGATTAATCCAAGCGAAACTTTCAAAAATCAAAAGTGGCGAGAGACCCCCCCTGTAAGAAGAAAGAAAAAGATTTAAGAAGAATATAGTGTGTGATTGATGTAATTAAAAATCGTTTATCGGGAAAGTTCCTTTTTCCAGTGATGACTCTTTGGTACTGATTGATCTACAGGATTTACAGATTAAATCGGTGAAATAACGAGACATGTTCTGATAGTTTCGCATCGAGGGATGAAGACCGCGCGGTGAAGAAGCACCTGTCTCGGAAGGTTTCGCAAATTCTGGAAGCGATAAGGATTGTTCCCGGAAACCATGACTACTAAGGCAATACTATTTCTTGCGCTCGCGTGCGCAGTAACTGCTGTGCGAGGAGGTAATTATCGACAATTTCCGGTACTAACATAAATTGCAGTGTGTATATATTTATTGCGACATCCGGTGTTTCATTAATTTATGTGTAATCGTTATCGGGCAGTACATTTTGCGTAGGAAAATGATCTCCAAGTAAATCTAATCATATTAGACGCGTGAGACTTCTTGTTGTTGAATTATTTGAAATTAACGATAAATAAAGAAGGCGTTATAATATTGTGATTTAATAAATCTAAAAATGTATAGTTCAAATAATATATTAACAATGTCTTCAAACGAACAATCCAATTTTTAAGATACGCTATTTAAATTTATTTTTGAAATCTATTTATTAAACAATTTTTAATTTTTTAAATGTAATTTATATCGTCCAGTCTTAATATGATCAATATGTTATTTTCCGAATAGAATTTAGTATATAGAAGATAATTAACACAGTGTATACGATATATATAGTGTAATGTAGTATAATATAGTGAATATATACGCCAGATGTTTCACACGTGTGACATTTTTTACGATTTTTTTTCCTTGCAGAGATTACCAAGGACCACCCAACGCTATGCGGCCGAACAAAATGCAAGAGTAAGTAACATTTTTATGCAGACACACTCCAGACTAGCACGATCCGGCACTCAGCTATCATATTTCTAGGCTTAAGTTACAATCTCTGAAGTCGTTATCCCATGTCATATCGTTAAATAAAATCCGGTTTCATATTTCGGTGACTCATTCATTTTTTTTTTTTGTAAATCATTAGAACAGCATTTTTTAATATTACATTTTTATGCTTCTTCTTTATATATCCGAATATTATTAATTTTAAAGAACAATAACTCATTTTGTATTTTAATCTGCAAACCAATTATTTAGAGTAAATAAATGTATAGATAATATCTCGTTCATTGATACGCAAAGCCAATTTTCTAATATAATTAAAAATAGTTTATCTCAAATAATAATTTGTCAATTAATTTAGCAAACTTATCGCAAATTATTTCTTTTATACATACATATTTCTATTTTTCTTTCTTTTTTGTTGTTTAAATATGAATTAATTGCGATAAGTTCGCTAAATTAATTGACACATATCAACTACTCAATTATCATATTTTCATCGTAGTACGTGCGTTTGTTGAGGTGAAGGATACTGACGTTTATTTTTCAATCGCGTACTTGCATAGATAAGAGAATACGAGGAAATGATAATTATTAAGAAAATAAATTATTGATAGATGCAGTAGAAATATATTTTCGAAGCTTAAACGTTTTATTAATATCAGTTATAATAAATGTTATTCTCTCATTGACTAATTATCTCGTTGAAATATTATTAATATTTATGTCATAATATTCTTACTTCCATTTTTGATAATGTTACATTTCTATTAATTGAATAGGAAATGTTCTATCTATGTGTTTTTTGAAGTAAAAAAATCATAATGTGTGTACGAAGGTTCGGAAAATAAAGATATGCAAAATTTCACTCTTTTCTCTGTTTTCTTTGTAGAAATATCAATTTCAAATTATTTAAGAAATCTGTCGTTATAGAATAATACGCGCGTAAAATGAAAAAAAAAACATCCTGTATAATGGAAAAAAAACATCCTATATATTAACTCTTTATCAATAATGTAAAATTTGTATCCTTTTTAATCTAGATCTTTGAAATTTGGTGCAGTTTTTTATATTCTGGACTGTTTAAAAATCTAAAAAAGAATTTTACATACTTGTGAAAGAATAAATTTTTATTACCAGAAATATTGAATTGTATTTTTATATATTTTCTATATCTATTAGAATTCACAATCGAAAAATCGACTGTGTCTTTAAAATTCAATATTGTTAGTAAATATTAAGTTTAACAGTATTATGTCGCGTGATGTTAAAACTATTTAGGTTTAGTCTTTTTAAGAACGTCCACTTCTAATTGTTAGAGCTAAAAAAAGATAAAAAATAAGTTAAACCAAGATTAAAGTTGTAGACAACGTATCTACATTGTATTGATAGAAACGGGCATTATCTGAACTTCTTCCATTTAACTAAAAAACAAATTTTTATCTCGATTTTTTTAGTTCCGTCGGAAAAAAAATTCAAATATCACGAAGATATCCACTACATATATACATACTCTGTGGATGTAAGCACAAATCTGGGCTATCATCCGTTGTCATCCAGTTATTCAAGAAATGATTCAGCTCTACACGTTGATGCTACCCTGTCCATACACTTCAACAGCCCCTGCGAGGGCACTCTAAGAATTCTGAATGCCAGCATCAGCCACGATCGTAGCACATACAATCCTAAATTTCCGGATCGCGCTGATTCCGAATTCAAGGCCAACCTTGAGCGCCACGAGTTGAGGTTCACTTTCGATGATGGGTTGATCCACGAGCTATGCCCAGATCAACATGAATTGGCCTGGGTGTTGAATATTAAGCGGGGCATCTTGTCGATGTTGCAAAACAGCATGCGACGCTTCGACATAGACCATCACGACGATGAGGTGGATGTTCACGGTATCTGCGATACTCACTACCGCCTGTACGAGGCCAAAAAAACCAGCCTGATTGTGAAGAAGAGCAAGTACCTGGCTGACTGTCGAAACGGCCCCAAATATTTCTCTATCGTGCAGTCGAATCCCTATAGAAGTCCGCGAAAGCAACATCGTCAGCATGGATTGTTCAATTCACGTAGCGATTGCGAAATCACGATCGATCATAATGTCTATGAGAGAGTAGTCTGTAATGAGGTGCGAATACTGCAGCCTCTTTCCAATGGTGATAAAGCTGGTGCCAAGACCGAGTCTCGGACGGTCCTTCAGCTGGTTCAAGAAACAACGGAAACGAGTTCCATTTACGGATTCGAAGAGAATGAAAACAATAATGACGAAGGAAGAGACGAGGATAACTTCGTACGAAGTGTACCTCGTGTCAAGAGAACCACGTTATTATACGACCACACAAAGACTCTGAAAACTATGCACGGTGAGATGCGGACTTCCAGAGACTTGCTAAAGAATATGTGCAGGCTTGGGGGCATCGATGAGTTGCAGCAGAGATTTTCCGAAATATTCACTAATTTCATTCATTCTACTCGTTTCCTGGATTATTCTTTACTATCACAGCTGTTCAACAAAGCCGATAGCATTTGCAAAAACGGGAAGTATGTAACTGATGTTTTTGGATATAACGTTTTTCTGATTAATCAAAAATGGAAATATTAATAATTAAAAAGTAAAATTAAAAATTATAACAAATTAATTTTGTTTAATATAATTTGCTAAGATTTTAACTTAACTATATCTATTTATTTTTCTTCTTTTATTCGATAGGAAGTACATTATCGCGGCATTGCCGTATTTAAGTAGCAATGCCGCAGTGAATGTGATGAATGATTTGATAATGAAGAAATACGTCAATCAGGCGATCATCAACGATTGGATTGTCACTTTTGCTTTGTTTCCACAACCGGATCACGACACCATTAAAGCTCTTTCAAAGCTATTAGACTTCCAGCATCAAATTCCTCATGTCCAATTTATTCTCAGTTATTCCACCATCATTCATACGTATTGTAAAAATAATCCTGATTGTATTGATTTGAAGGAAGTAAACGTACTTCTATCGCATCTTCAAGAGAAAATTTCGCAAGGTTGCGAGCCCAGTTTTCATTCTTCCATTACGACAAAAGAAGTAAGACATTTACAGATTTCTTTTCTCTATTTGTAGTAAAATAAAAGAAAAAACATATATAAAAACGAATGAGAAATGAGAAAACAAGATTTTTAATATAATTACAGACGCTGGAAGCTTTGAAAGCGATAGGCAATATGGGACTCGAAACGAAAGACTTGCGAAGAGAACTGAAGAAATGTATAGACAATACTGGTGGATTCTTACCTATGGAAGTTCGCGTTGCTGCCATTGATGCTCACCGTAGACTGCCGTCTTGCGAAGAAACTCGAGATGAATTCTTCCTCGATTATTATCGTAACATGACGTTGGATACGGAGATCCGTATTGCCTCTTATTTACAAGTGATGCGTTGCCCTGATTACAATGTTATCAAGACTATCAAGCACGCTCTCAAAGTAGAAGAAGTCAACCAAGGTTCGTTGTACTTCATTTATTATACTCACATTAAATAATTCAAACGTATAAATTTTTATCACAATATTTTATATCATAAGTTTTTCTCTATATTTTTAGTCGGTTCTTTCGTATGGAGTCACTTAACAAATCTCTACAATTCTGCCTCGCCTACCAGAGTCGAGATCCAAAGTCTTCTGACGGATCGGGACATCGGCAACAAATTCAATAACGACATTAGAAAATTTTCGCGTAATTACGAGAACTCCTTCTTTTCCGAAGAGTACAACATCGGCATGAGTTATCAGACGAATCTAATTTTCTCGCCTAAATCATACGTACCACGCTCGCTTACCTTCAATGTGACTACCGATCTCCTCGGGCAATCTGTGAATCTGTTCGAAATCACAGCGCGAATGGAGGGTCTGGAATATTACGCGGAAAATCTCTTCGGTCCGGATGGCATTTACAGTAATGAACGAATTTCAAATCATATTCAGAATTTTCTCAGACGTTTTAGATCGACATCCGAGAATGAGAATTATTGGGATGGCGTGAAACGGCTACCTAATGTTATTGATAACAATTTTGATAATCCGAAAATAAGTTTCGGTTATAAGGTAATAGAAAAGTAAATAAAATAAAAAATAATTGAATGATAATAATATTACGGTATCTTGTTTATTATGAAAGATATTTGGGAACGAGTTGATGTTTACGATGTTGGACGGCGACAAGGAAGTGAGAGCCGCACTAATGAATTTCAATCCCTGGCAGAGGATAAAACAGTTTCTCGCTATGCAGGAGATCCTCTACGAGAAGACTGCAATGTTCTTAGATTCTTCTTATGTAGTACCGATGGGATCTGGTTTGCCAATTCGTTTGGATCTTACTGGTTCTGCGGCTTGCTATTTTAAGATCTCAAAAATGCTTAATAATGCTCGACTCTCTGATAATGAATTTCAACTCACTGCCAATATCGCTTCCAGGTTCGTAATAAAAAAGTTATTTCGTAATAAATTTATTTGAAATATAGATAAGAAATTCTTTTCATAAGAGATATAAATAAAAGTTCCTATGTATGCATATATCTATAGCAAGAAAAGATATATTTTTTTACGTTAATAATATATATTTATTTTAGTTTTGTATAATATTTTTAATCTTTATATATGTAATAAATTTTAATGTTTTATCTTTATTTTATTTGATAGGATAATATTTTTTTAAGAAAATAATTTTAGTTTTTTATGTAAATATCACATATCTTTATTCTGTTCTTTTTACAGTATTAGTGTCGATATGATGAGCACAATGACGGTGGATGCTTTTTACAAATCTGCCGGGCTTAAACTACGAACAAATCTTTACACTTCCGGAAATATGCACCTTCATCTGAATTTAAACAACACCCGTTTAGTGCATGTGAGTCTGGGCTTACCGAATCGCAAGATTGAAATGTTTTCGTTAGTCTCGGACGTTGCTTTTATCAAAAGCAACGGTGGCGAGGTGCAGGAAAAACTATTGAGTATTCTGGTAGCCGATCAAAATCAGAAAAACTTGCGACATCTTGCTATACCCAAGAATATCGTCAGCAACACTACTTGCAGCTGGGCCGCCTTAGATAGGCTGATCGGTTTAAAAATGTGCACTGATTATCAATTTACAAACGTGACAAAAGATCCCAATGCACCCTATTTCGTTTTAAATGGTCTTACGCTGTTCAAGGTCTCGTTGATTAAAACTGATCCAACCGCCAAAAATTATGTGTTAGAATATAGCTGGAACAAGACTCAGGTATAATCAAAGCTACGCATAACTTTTTATATAATACCTACGTGTAATTTCTTTGTTTTCGATAAGTATATTAATTAAATAACGATATTTAATGAGAATTATAATAAAATCTTGATTCTCTGAATATTAATATATAAAGCGATAGATGTTTTTCATATTTTTTATTAATTTTCTTTCAGGAGTATAGCACATTTAAGTTAATGTTCGATACGCCTGGCTCTCAGGTGAATAGAGAGATAAGCGCTGTTATCACCTTTGACATAATGAATAATAACGTTACTGCTCTATTTCATTCGGCTGGCAATTCTCTAATTGCTAAAGGTAGTGTTTTCTGAATGTGTGTCTAGAGTTTTCTCAAATAATGATGAACGAAGGTATTATAGTAATGTCTGTATATTTTTCAGGTACATATAAACGTTCCGAAGATGAGACTTTTATAGATATTGGTTTTGATATTAATGGCACAAAGCACTTAGATGCTAGTCTAGGTTACTCGAGAAAAAAGTTCAATCACGGTTATACTTATCATCCTACAGCTCATTTAATTATCAATAGTGAACGCGTAGCTGCCATTTCAGGTATTTTGTACGCACAATTGTATTAATAATTAAGCAATTGAGTTCATATTGTTAATTAACTCTTTCAAAAAAATAATTTAATTTTGCTTCTTACTTATCTTTAAATTTTTTAAATTCTAATTAGTTATTATATTGATATATAATAGTATACTATATACATATAATCATATACTTAAAAAAAATACTAAAAAGTTAAGCAATACTTGAAATTTGAAATCACAGGTGCCATTAGAAATGCACAGAAGAACAATGTTTCCCAGTTCGATATAGACCTGACCTTCCAAACGAAGCGAGTTTGGAGCAAATTAGTCGGCTACATTGTTAGGCGAAATATCAGCTTGGCCGGCGATTTTCAGCTGGATTATCAGATGCAACATATGCCAAGAAAGGAAACCCTCCACTTGGAGGTTTCGCTGTCTAATCGCTCCTCGAAGACATTAACGTACAAGGCCGCTGAAATGAAGTTGCATTCCACCGCCTATCCACAACTCAACGCTGTAATAAGCGCTTGGTACCAGCAAGCTCTTGGCCACTTGGAGCTCCATGCCGAAGTAAATTCCAATCCGCACCTTAAGGACGATCGGCATAAACTCACGGCGCAGCTCATTATCTCCTATTCGAAGATGTACTTCCAGAATCAAGGCACGAAGGTGACTGCGTTAATAGCCGTCACTAAACCCATCCAGAACTTGGATCTCAAGATGGGAGTTAATCACCATGTCCTTGGCCCTGAATCGAAGACCAGCTTGCTCATAGGATACGCACCAGGTAAGATACAAATAATACAATTCGTATAATACAATTATTTACAAATGTATGCGAAATTTTTTTGGCTATAAGAAAAAATTCAGAAATCCTATATTTGCAGGCAAGGAGATTAGTCTGATCGTCAATGTTATTATGCCGCGCGGTTTATTATTTTCTATGGAAGGTCATACAAACCTGACAATTCCGAATTTCAATTCAATGCTAATCAACGCGCGTATCAACGAGCGTTCGAGGAACGAGTACGACCTGGAGTTCTCCGGAACATGGTTTAGCGGTCATAATATGACTGCACGTGGCGCTTATTCTGATCGATCGTCTGCCGTTATCGTCAATCATCACATGAAAATGATCTTCAAATCGCCAAGCTTTGTCACTCCAATTCTACTCAACTGCCATTTATATCAGGACCACAGCGATCTCAAAATCAGTCTGTATGCCGAACAGCTGGATTATGATAAGTACGCTTTTGTGCTGAATCACACGATGCTGTCGGCGACCAATTTAATGTCTTATGTAGAAGCGAGATACCGTGGCAACGTGTACTCGGTGATGACAAACGTCGATACTACGCGAGAAATTCGTGTAGAGCTACATCTGCATAAATGGCGTGACGTGCATCTGACTCTGAGCGGTATCAACGAGGAGGATCGGCATGAGTTTGCGGCAGAAATCAAGTGGGATGCTAATAGAGATCCTACCTTGAAGCTGAGTACGATGTTGCAGTTGAACAGGGTGTATCTGATAGACGTAAGTTCTCCCGGAATCAAACGAAGCGTGTTGGTAATGTTGACTTATCCAGGTCGACTAGTAACCGGCTCTTGTGATTTGATCGTACGTAGTCCACACAGTTATTTGGTAGATATTATTCTGGATTGGGGTTCGGAAAACGTGATTAAGACATCGATTGGCGCGGACTATGTCGTGCAGCCGGAAATAACGACCGTTAAGTTGGAATCGCAACTATTGACGCCTTTCGAAAACTGGAAGAAGACTGCCTTGAATACAAAGTAAGAATGCTTTGATATATGAATTATTTTA
>NW_017305779.1:6158257-6175999 GCF_001594115.1 Trachymyrmex septentrionalis | reverse complement strand
TGCTCGACTCTCTGATAATGAATTTCAACTCACTGCCAATATCGCTTCCAGGTTCGTAATAAAAAAGTTATTTCGTAATAAATTTATTTGAAATATAGATAAGAAATTCTTTTCATAAGAGATATAAATAAAAGTTCCTATGTATGCATATATCTATAGCAAGAAAAGATATATTTTTTTACGTTAATAATATATATTTATTTTAGTTTTGTATAATATTTTTAATCTTTATATATGTAATAAATTTTAATGTTTTATCTTTATTTTATTTGATAGGATAATATTTTTTTAAGAAAATAATTTTAGTTTTTTATGTAAATATCACATATCTTTATTCTGTTCTTTTTACAGTATTAGTGTCGATATGATGAGCACAATGACGGTGGATGCTTTTTACAAATCTGCCGGGCTTAAACTACGAACAAATCTTTACACTTCCGGAAATATGCACCTTCATCTGAATTTAAACAACACCCGTTTAGTGCATGTGAGTCTGGGCTTACCGAATCGCAAGATTGAAATGTTTTCGTTAGTCTCGGACGTTGCTTTTATCAAAAGCAACGGTGGCGAGGTGCAGGAAAAACTATTGAGTATTCTGGTAGCCGATCAAAATCAGAAAAACTTGCGACATCTTGCTATACCCAAGAATATCGTCAGCAACACTACTTGCAGCTGGGCCGCCTTAGATAGGCTGATCGGTTTAAAAATGTGCACTGATTATCAATTTACAAACGTGACAAAAGATCCCAATGCACCCTATTTCGTTTTAAATGGTCTTACGCTGTTCAAGGTCTCGTTGATTAAAACTGATCCAACCGCCAAAAATTATGTGTTAGAATATAGCTGGAACAAGACTCAGGTATAATCAAAGCTACGCATAACTTTTTATATAATACCTACGTGTAATTTCTTTGTTTTCGATAAGTATATTAATTAAATAACGATATTTAATGAGAATTATAATAAAATCTTGATTCTCTGAATATTAATATATAAAGCGATAGATGTTTTTCATATTTTTTATTAATTTTCTTTCAGGAGTATAGCACATTTAAGTTAATGTTCGATACGCCTGGCTCTCAGGTGAATAGAGAGATAAGCGCTGTTATCACCTTTGACATAATGAATAATAACGTTACTGCTCTATTTCATTCGGCTGGCAATTCTCTAATTGCTAAAGGTAGTGTTTTCTGAATGTGTGTCTAGAGTTTTCTCAAATAATGATGAACGAAGGTATTATAGTAATGTCTGTATATTTTTCAGGTACATATAAACGTTCCGAAGATGAGACTTTTATAGATATTGGTTTTGATATTAATGGCACAAAGCACTTAGATGCTAGTCTAGGTTACTCGAGAAAAAAGTTCAATCACGGTTATACTTATCATCCTACAGCTCATTTAATTATCAATAGTGAACGCGTAGCTGCCATTTCAGGTATTTTGTACGCACAATTGTATTAATAATTAAGCAATTGAGTTCATATTGTTAATTAACTCTTTCAAAAAAATAATTTAATTTTGCTTCTTACTTATCTTTAAATTTTTTAAATTCTAATTAGTTATTATATTGATATATAATAGTATACTATATACATATAATCATATACTTAAAAAAAATACTAAAAAGTTAAGCAATACTTGAAATTTGAAATCACAGGTGCCATTAGAAATGCACAGAAGAACAATGTTTCCCAGTTCGATATAGACCTGACCTTCCAAACGAAGCGAGTTTGGAGCAAATTAGTCGGCTACATTGTTAGGCGAAATATCAGCTTGGCCGGCGATTTTCAGCTGGATTATCAGATGCAACATATGCCAAGAAAGGAAACCCTCCACTTGGAGGTTTCGCTGTCTAATCGCTCCTCGAAGACATTAACGTACAAGGCCGCTGAAATGAAGTTGCATTCCACCGCCTATCCACAACTCAACGCTGTAATAAGCGCTTGGTACCAGCAAGCTCTTGGCCACTTGGAGCTCCATGCCGAAGTAAATTCCAATCCGCACCTTAAGGACGATCGGCATAAACTCACGGCGCAGCTCATTATCTCCTATTCGAAGATGTACTTCCAGAATCAAGGCACGAAGGTGACTGCGTTAATAGCCGTCACTAAACCCATCCAGAACTTGGATCTCAAGATGGGAGTTAATCACCATGTCCTTGGCCCTGAATCGAAGACCAGCTTGCTCATAGGATACGCACCAGGTAAGATACAAATAATACAATTCGTATAATACAATTATTTACAAATGTATGCGAAATTTTTTTGGCTATAAGAAAAAATTCAGAAATCCTATATTTGCAGGCAAGGAGATTAGTCTGATCGTCAATGTTATTATGCCGCGCGGTTTATTATTTTCTATGGAAGGTCATACAAACCTGACAATTCCGAATTTCAATTCAATGCTAATCAACGCGCGTATCAACGAGCGTTCGAGGAACGAGTACGACCTGGAGTTCTCCGGAACATGGTTTAGCGGTCATAATATGACTGCACGTGGCGCTTATTCTGATCGATCGTCTGCCGTTATCGTCAATCATCACATGAAAATGATCTTCAAATCGCCAAGCTTTGTCACTCCAATTCTACTCAACTGCCATTTATATCAGGACCACAGCGATCTCAAAATCAGTCTGTATGCCGAACAGCTGGATTATGATAAGTACGCTTTTGTGCTGAATCACACGATGCTGTCGGCGACCAATTTAATGTCTTATGTAGAAGCGAGATACCGTGGCAACGTGTACTCGGTGATGACAAACGTCGATACTACGCGAGAAATTCGTGTAGAGCTACATCTGCATAAATGGCGTGACGTGCATCTGACTCTGAGCGGTATCAACGAGGAGGATCGGCATGAGTTTGCGGCAGAAATCAAGTGGGATGCTAATAGAGATCCTACCTTGAAGCTGAGTACGATGTTGCAGTTGAACAGGGTGTATCTGATAGACGTAAGTTCTCCCGGAATCAAACGAAGCGTGTTGGTAATGTTGACTTATCCAGGTCGACTAGTAACCGGCTCTTGTGATTTGATCGTACGTAGTCCACACAGTTATTTGGTAGATATTATTCTGGATTGGGGTTCGGAAAACGTGATTAAGACATCGATTGGCGCGGACTATGTCGTGCAGCCGGAAATAACGACCGTTAAGTTGGAATCGCAACTATTGACGCCTTTCGAAAACTGGAAGAAGACTGCCTTGAATACAAAGTAAGAATGCTTTGATATATGAATTATTTTATGTAATAAAATATATTTAAAATTATATAATTACTAAATATTTTTAATTATTAAAGTATTAATTATTTTATGTGTCAATAAAATATTTAAAATGCTATTAGATTAATAGTTAAAAATGTAACACCAGTTTATTATAATAATGAAAATATTATTATTAATTCTAGCGAAATATATTATAAAAAATATTTTAATTCTATTTTTGTTCACAGATATCTACAACTGCCAAACAAGATCCTAGCAAGCAGTAGTGTTCATTGGAAAGACTCTCAGCACGTGGTAGCAGAGATCTATGCTAGTGCAAACGAATACAAAGATCTGAAAGAATGGACAGCAAACTGCGGTTTGATCAGTACCGTTCACTCTAACTCAGCAGTGATCATGAATATCACCCACAAAGTTCTACGCTCGCAAACGACGGATACACACGTGTTGATTAAATATAATCCTGACAAGATAATTGACGCGCGCAGTGTTTGGCACTTGGACAAGGAATCGGATGACGTGTTTAATCTAACCGGAAATCTACATTTGCATTCGCCTCTGGCGAATTATCGGAACAGCGAACTCAAATGCCAGCTGCGTCTTATGACCAACTGGAAATTCTTTGGCGCAGCCAATCTTGACCTGGATAAACGTAAATACACTAGTCAATTAATCGGCGATCTAGTACGCTGGAAGGAATCCAAGGTGGAGTTTAACGTTACCATGCCACTGGAGAAGTTTGCCTTTGTTCGTGGTAGATTCGGTCTGTCGGAGAGCAACCATCACGTAGTGGCAGAAGTTGTCACACCGAACGGTCCTCTAGGCGTTGAGGGATTGTGTCAAATCTTTAACGCTGCTTATGACTTCAACGTCAAACTCATGGTAGCGACGCCAATCGAAGTGCTACAGAAAGCATTGATAGTGATCAAGCTAAATAGGCGTGAGGCTGACTTCAGAATCGGTTATAATAACATCACAGCGGGTTTCCTCGGCACTTGGCATTATCACAATATCACCGATTTCGATTACAGCTACATAGTACTCACACCTCTTGAAGGTTTTCAAGAGTGCGGCGTGATCACAAAACTGATCATAACGCACACAGAGCGTGAGCATATGTTGAATGTAGATACAGAGTTTTCGGCGAGATTGGCGGATCTTAAACTTGGTATCATGGCTAAGGGTGGACCGAAACCACCACCTGTTAAAATTCCTCCGTTAAAACAGGGGATTATAAGATCTATGACAAACGATTCCGAATTGTCAGAAGAAGAGGAAGAAGAGGAAGAGGATGAAGAAGATGAGGATAGTCTCTATTGGCGAGGAGAATTGCAGGTAATCGTAATTCGAATAATCGAACTATAATTCGAAAATAAAATTTAATTACAAAAATTGGATTTTAAGAACTTAACATTTAAATTATAAATATTATTAATTAAAAATTGAAATATTAATTTATAGATATATTTAAGGAAAATTAATATAAATATTAAAAATACGTATTTATATTATTTCAACAAAAATATAATTATTAATTTAATGCTATTGCTGATTAAATATACGATAATGCATATATTCATTTATTTGCAGCTATGGCTTGGAATAATCTCGGATATATTGGCAGAACTAGATATCGATACTGAAGATTACACCTATAAGATACTAGGCATAATACAAATACCATTCGAAAAAATTGTCATAGAGGACAGCTTTAGCATGGAAGATGTTTTTCATATAAAAAACGATCTACATATTGATCTAACGTTTGGCAAAATTAAAGAGATAACGTCCTTATATGCCTTTATCATCGATATGGAGAATCTCACTTACCTCATGGACATGAACTAAAACATCAGAAAAAATACTACATGGTTCGAGGTAATATTTTTAATTTGATATTTTATTTTCATAATAATAATATTAATAAAATAAAGTTTATATATAATGAAGAAGAAAAGAAATTCTATTAAACACTTAAAATTTTACACAGACTGAATTTCATGGCAATTATACGTATAAGATCAATAGGAACAATCGAAAGGATGTTGTACATTTGGTGAAATTCGACATAAAGACTCCTTTAGAAATTTTCAAAACCTTCAACACTAACGCGATCATAGAAATCCAGAGCGATCTATACAAAGGTATACTTACAATTCATGGAGACCAATTGTTTTTGGATATACTTGGAAATATAAAGGTGAGTTTCACACGCTTTTTTAAATTTATGAATAAATTGCAGATATTCAAATAAAAAAAATTCGACTTCTTTTTCGCGTAGTTGGAACAGGCTTTGCTAGATGTGATGGTTTCGGGTCTGATTGATTCACCTATTATAAAAATACCGAAAATCACGGTTGCCGCGAAAAAGGATTTCGCTGGAAACAGAAAGCAAGTTCAGTTCAACGCAAGGATGGAACATCCTATATCCAAACAAGTAAAGTACCAAAATTTATTTTTAATTTGATTAAAATACGAATATAACAATTATCTTTTATTAATTATGTAGTTTATTTGATTGTTATAGAAATAATATAACAACATAACATAATTAAACAGAATTAAATTAAAATCGAAATGAATAATAATAAGTAACAGACAAAGTAAGAGTCAACACATTTCTTTTTGGAATTAACAAAAGAATATATTTCAATTAACAAAGATAAAATTACATAACGTAAAAGATAGAATCAAAATTAAGAAAATAATTACAAGTTACAAGTTTCGGCTACTGGATTGAGCCCTTTTCAGACATTAATATAACGAAAAAATCGCAGAACAAAATCGATTATCGCAAATGATCGCATATTCGTAACATTCACAATTCGGGTGAGTCTTGATGTAGAGTTCGACATTATTTCCGTACGATTGAAATACATCAAATGTATTAAAAAAAAAAAATTCCGGTATGTTCATTCATTTACGCGTAGATCTTTTTGTGTAAAGTTTTTAAGTTTTTCTCTTTATCAACTAGAGCTTTGCCAAAAATTTTTTTTTTTACGGAAATAATGTCGAACTCCACATCAAGACTCACCCGAATTGTGAATGTTACGAATATGCGATCATTTGCGATAATTGATTTTGTTCTGCGATTTTTTCGTTATGTTAATGTCTGAAAAGGGCTCAATCCAGTAGCCGAAACTTGTAACTTGTAATTATTTTCTTAATTTTGATTCTATCTTTTACGTTATGTAATTTTACCTTTGTTAATTGAAATATATTCTTTTGTTAATTCCAAAAAAATGTGTTGACTCTTACTTTGCCCGTTACTTATTATTATTCGTTTTGTATAGAAAGAATCCTTTGATTTGTTAAAATTACTTAAAATCGAAGTCTTTATTTTTTAGATATCCTTTGAATCCGCCTGGCAAGTAGATGAATATCTCATAAAAGCTTCCGCAAAATTGGAAAGCTGGATAAAAGCTTTAGAATCATTAGAAACCGACATCGTTTATAGCAACGCAATTAGCGTAAACAATACCGCCAAGTTAAATGTCCATGTAACGCATCTCGGTGATCAAAAGTATCAATTGATTGGAAACATAAACAACGGTAAGATCGACGGCGATCTACACACGCCGCTGTCAGAAAGACCTCATTTCCAGTTTCACGGTGACTTAAGACAAATCAACGAATCGTTGTACGATATCAGAGGAGAGTTAAGGAACGATTTACAAGCGAAATCTTACGACGTCAGCACTGTCATCTTTGTGCAGAATAATATTGTCGATTCAATAGATATAAAGGCCGAGCCGAAGAGCGCGAACACCAATCGACTTATTTTTAGATTAAAAAAGAAGAAATATGGTCTCCTACTGGATGTGGATGGCGGATCGTTCAATGGTACCCTCGACGCAAACGTGCTTAACAATCTGAATTGGGATGTGAGAGTTCGCACAGATATTCAAAAAGCTAATGAAATAAATGTTTATCAATTAAACACCTTTATGAATGTGCAAGTAAATGGCAATACCACTCTATATATTCTTGCGGAAACACCCTGGAATGACAGCAGGATCCTGACGGTGAAAGGTAATATAATGCTGACTAACACGAGCGGCGACGTCCGGTTGGATCATCGAATGAATAATGATCGATGTCATGCAACTGCAAAATGGAAATTGATCTACATGGAGGACATGCTTCTGAAATTGATTACGGGATTTGACACCAGGGACCTGGGCAAAAAGGAATTGTCCACTCATGTATTCTTTAAAAACCCTGGTCGATTATACAGGAACATTGATGTAGGTTTCGATGTAGATATCGATAAAAAGGTGTGGGAATTTGAGACAAACGCGACTATTGGTTTTCGCAATCAGGAGAACATTGACGCGGTGTTTGTCGTAAAATTGCCACCTCCAAACAATGATGATCATCGATTCCTGATCAGCTATCATACTAATAAAAATAACAAGGAAGTACAAGTTATTTCTTATGTGGTGGGCTACAACACAGTTCGAACTCATAAAAATTATGCTTCGGACGGATCGGTTTGTATCTCTGATATTAATAAGCAATAAAATTAATCCGTAATAACACAAACTTGAATAAGTTAAATGTAAAATTTTAGATTCGAATGGCTACGCGTGACATTAACGGGCACTTCCGACTGACTTGGGGATTGTTGCCCATGCAATCCGTCAACAATCTCTTCAATATCACTTTTAATAAGAACGAGATGGATCTCAAATATTCACTCTATACACCTTTCATTTTGCAAGAAGAAACGATCGTACTTCTCTTCAATTATGATACTAATTCCGAGCAATATTTGATCAACGCTGATCTTTTTTATCCTTCAAGACGGCAAGTTGGAACTGCAAAGATATCTTACGAAAGTCTGATGAACGTTAATGGAACTGTTAACGCTTCAATACCTATGCAACAATTGTCATACGTTGGATGTAATTTTGTTATACTTACTACCTTGTAAGTATAATTTTATTTTATATAATAAAATTTATTACATAATAGAAGAAATTAAATCGAAAAAAAAATTAATTTTCTTGTCGCATGATGTTCTAAAAATCAAAACTTGTTCATTATACTAATTATCCAGAATTTTACAATACTTTCAAAAATTTTATTTGCCACTCAAAAATGATGTTCTAAGACATATTAGAAATATTATTTGCATATTTTATAAAATAAAAGAATATTTCTTTTATTTTTTTGAATTTCTTCTTTTTATACAGGAAACAGAATAAAAGATTCTTCGAGTTCTTTTGGCCTAATAATACGGGTTTATTGAATTCCGATTACAATTATCACAGTGAGCGATTGGATTCGAATCTGGAAGGCGTTTTGCACATAGAAGTTCCTCTGAATGCTCGTCACATCGGCATTCTGAACTATGGCTACAAGAAACGTCCACAAGTCATCAATGGCCACTCTACCTTAATGTACAATAATCAAAAGGTGCTACATGTTCAATATAATTCAAAGAGTGAGTCTCGAGCCGGTTTCGACAAAGATCGCATGCAGATCACGGTGGAGAATATTTACAAGCCTATAGGTATTGTCTACGTGAACCAGTATGAGTACAGTGGTGGAAACGAAGGTACCAACTATCCCACTGTCGAGTTCAAACAGGTGAATATCTATCGACTAGATAACAGCTCGGCGTTCAACATCGCCGGTGAATCTAGAATCCGAACTACTCACACCGGCCAGAACATCCATCTGAAGGCGATGCATTTAAACAAGACACTCCAGTTAAAGACAGACTACGAGGTTTTGTCCGGCGAGTTTGATCACAACACTTGGTTGAGCTTAGCTGAAGACGCGTGGGTTTCTTACCATGTGAATATTCTGAATAAAACTACCGAGGAAATAGACAATCAGTTCCTTATTCTCAGTATCTGTTATCCACGACGAAACTTCACTTTGGGCGGATCCTATAGGATCACTAGCGACGAATTGAACTCTGAAGCGAATTTACAATGGGAACGTGATGATGAGAAGTCGAGGAGCATTGGTGCAATTTTTGATTGGATGAATATCACCGACACGTCGATGGAGAGTCAACAGCAAGCTATGTTAACCTTTTATCATCCAACTTTCGAGAAGAACGTTACTTTAAAGGGTGTATTAATGAGAAAAGACCATAGGGATTTGCTGAATGTCGCTTTCACCGCAGATTATTCCAATAACGAAAATAAATTATTAACATTGTCCGCATTGTTGAGAGACGAGAGTGATGAAATGAACAAAAAGTATGCCTACAAGATAGCCGGGAAACAAACCAGTACTAAATTAGATCTTGATATCGAGGGATTTATTTATAAACAAGAATTTATACTACTTGAAACGGTGAATCACGCTCGGTACGCGCGCGGTTATTTGCCGAGTGAAAGTGGAGAATTAATTAGTCGAATCGACCGGAGATCGAAGGAAATAATTTATCGACGAGTAAACAATGACCAGGTCAAATATTTCGCGATCGGTTATTATCCTTCGCCTTCTCAATACATTATAAATGGTAGCGCTATCAATACACCGGAACTTAATGCCACCGGCATTTTCCTCTTGGACTCGGATGAGAAACTCACTTGGATGATGGTGAATTATACACCCGGTAATTAATAATATATAAAAAAATGTTTAATAAACGAGATATTAAAAATTAATAAGGTGATTGATAAAATAAGTATTAAAAATATTAAGAAATTAGAAATTTTTAAATATGTGTGTATAATATTCTTTGTTTTATTCTATAGTTTATAAAAAGCTTACATATTTAAAATAAATTTTATAGATTTTTTAATTGTTTTTATTTTCTATATTTTCTTCTTTATAGATGCAACAGTCAGCTTAAGAATGCACGGCAGTATTCCGGACGCTAGAAACGCTATATTTAATGTTTGGAGAACCTACGACGATGATTTAAGAATTTCGGACGTTTCTTTCTACCTGAAGATGAATCACTCAAGGCTCGTTACTTCAACTTTGCGATGGCGGCCGGAACTTAAAAGCGATGTTATTGTAAGATAAATTCATACACATTAGACATCCACTTAATGTAATTTTAATATAATTAATAGTGATTATGTTACAATTGTTGATAGACTATTGCAAAAACGACATTCAATGAAATGTGCGAAAGCATGAATAATGATATTGATTATTGGAAGCATTATATAAAGAGCGAAGTAAAAAGTGCTATCATGGATGTATGGGAGGATGCTCAGGAGGACATTTCGGGATTCCTTGACGATTGGAAGTATGTAATGAAAAATCTTATTTAATATTATATCTATAACATAAAATCAGATGTGTTTCGAAAGATAATAAGATAAATGATAATATGATGAAATAGATGATATAAATTAAGTAATATATAATATATTATATATAATGCAAAAAATATTAAGATATTAATATATAGAATAATTATCTATATTGTGTGAATTTATATTTATATAATTTTCTTTTTCTCTGTTCTTTTCAGTGATTTGAAAATTCTCGAGAATGATTTTGAAGATCTCAAGATATATCTGAACAATTCCTATAACGCGAATGACTTTTACATCAAGGATATCATCGGTTTCGGTATATTCATCATCGACGAACTGTCTCTGCGAAGTCACATTGAATCCCTTCCTAACATTTTAAATGAAATCTGGGAGATAATGGGCGAATCTGGGGAAGCTTTGCGAAATTCGTTGCTCTGGTTGATTGAGACTATCAAGAATGCTTATCATAAGGTGTCCGAGATTATAGCCGCTGTATTGAAAGGCGATTCATTGTCGCAAGTAGCGAATATAATTGAGAAGCTGATCGAAAAGTACGACATATTTATCAAGGATCTTCATGTATCCTTCATTAAATATATCGAAAATTTGTGGAACACGATTTTCTCATCCATCTCAGAACAATGGTATCGCTTCTTGAAATTAATGGAACCTCTGTTTATCCGTTTTCTTCATTATGTTGAGACGCTCCTTTGGAAAGCAAGCAAAGAAATGCTGGACTTCTTGTACGATCGTAAAAAAGAGATCATCACATCGCCGTACTTTGATCGCTTTACTAATTTCACCCATGACGTCGATAAGGTCTATCGCGACATCAAGGCAAATGATATCGTGACCAACATGCACAAGTATTCAGGCTTGATAATACAGTTCGTAAAACAGCGCTACTTCGCCTTCGTGCCATTCGGCAAGGAGCTTAAAGATGTCGTAGATGAGATCGTATTAGAACTGAAAGAGCTCCGGAAACTGCCGTCGGTCAACTATTCTGTAGAGAAACTCGAGCAGTTATATGAAAGAATTAGCTACTTCTGCGAGTACTTTGAAGTTAAGTTCAAAATAGAAGGTTTTATTCGATTGGTGCACTCCAAGATGATGGACATTAGTCAAACGGCGCTGGAAGCCGAGAATCGTTACAGAGAGGCTAAAACCATGTTCATCTTCGATCCTAATGAGGGCTTGATGTGTCTGGAGCAAAAACTACCTATGTCTTGGCATGCCTTTAATCAAACGCCCGAGTTTCACGAAATACCGGAGATCAGAGCGATCGCTGACTTCAAGACATACTTTGTCACCTCAAACACTACTTTCTGGAGTCTTTACTATCAATACAAGCCATACTCGGAGTTGTCAAACTGGTTACCACCGTTCAAAGGTTCGTCTCGCAACCACTTAAAAATTTAAAAATAATTAAACGATAATTGAATTTAGTATCGAATTGATGTATCGAATTTTAAATACATCGAAAATAATACAATTTTTAATAATTTGTACTATTTCAGCGCAAGCCATGATTATTGGTTCCCAGCATTATATTACTTTCGATGGACGTTACTTTGAATTTGCGGGAAATTGTATCTACTTGTTAGCGAAGGATTTTGTACGCGACACTTTCACAATTTTGGTGAAATATGATCAACAAGATGAGGAAATTACTCACAAGATTATAGTGCTAATCGGAAGCAATGCTATCGAATTGGACCTCTTCAACGATGTCAGTATATAACTTAATTCATATTAAAAATTAAATTAAAATTTCAATCACTTTTGACTAGTAAAAAATTATGCTTATGACTTAAAAAAGCTACATTACTAAAAAAAAAGATTTTTCAGAGGAAATTTATGAAGGCAAAAATAAAATTCATAACGAGAAAAGTTAAAAAAAAGAATTTTTTCAATAGTGTTTTAAAAATAGCTTGTTAAAGGAAATAAAATATCCAATGATAGATAATTTATCATTGTATTTTAATAATAAATGATAGTTATATGAAATGTTGTGTTATCCAGACAATGAAGCTGATCTCTCAGAAATCAGCAGACATTACAAGCAACCTGCAGCTACCGATTGAATTAGACAACGACACATATGTTTATCAAGTGGAGAATGTAGTGATAGTAGAACGCAAACACAACCAATTTCGACTCGAATGTAATCTCAAGTTCAACGTATGCACCTTGGAACTATCCGGTTGGTATTATGGGAAGACAGCCGGTCTTCTTGGTACAATGAGTAATGAACAGTTTGACGACACCCTGGGATCGAACAAGTTACTCCTAAAGAATATCAGCAGCTTCGCTCATAGCTGGTCCATCGACGAAAACTGCGCCGACACGACAAATCGCGCCAGTAAGATTCAACAGCAGGATGGCCCGGTAGCCACGTTCTGCGACGAGCTGTTCGTGAACAAGAGCTCGGAATTCAGCGTCTGTTTTGGCGTGATCAATCCAACCGAATACGTCGATATGTGTCTAAGTAGCCTGACTGAGACCGAAGTGTGCACAGTGGCGATGTCGTACATGCAGATGTGTATGTTCCGCGACACTTATCTGCGAATACCCGACCGATGTACCACATGTACCATGATGGACGGCAGCCAGGTGGCCGAGGGTCGTTTTAAGCGATTGGAGGGCGACAGAGTGCCGCGATCAGCCGACGTGGTGTTCATCGTCGAGGCGAAGAGCTGCAATCACGACATAAAGATGAACAGCAGCATGGAGCTACTAATCACCCAGCTCAGTAAAGAATTGAACGATCAAGGTCTCACGGGCAATCGATGGTCCTTGGTAGTATTCGGTGGTGACGGAGTACATGACAAACCCAGAAGTATCATCCTTGACGGGCAGATCTTCACAAAGAACGTACCGCGCTTCGTCGATTACTTCGATTATGTGCCAATCGGCAGCGGCAGTCAGGACATCTTCGCCGCAATCGGTTTCGCCTCGCGGCTCGTCTTTAGAGCCGGCGTGTCGAAGACCTTCATACTAGTACCATGCTCGCATTGCGAACCAGAGAATCAAACGGTAATCCTAACTTTTCAATTTTACGAGATTTAAGCCCGGTTACACTATAACGTTACTTTAACTTTAAGCAAGGATTAAAACTCTCACTTTCTCTCTTTGAAAGAAAGAGAGAAAGAGCTAGAGAGAATTTTAAGCCTTGCTTAAAGTTCAAAATAATGTTGCAATTGGATCTTAAATATAATTATCGAATTATTATCTAATTGATCATTCGCTTTAGCTGGAATATTCCGTGTTACACCAAGTACTACTGGAGCACGACATCACTTTGCATATATTGATGGACGGCGACTTCCAATTCGAGAAGGAGAAAATCAGCAAGATTTTCTACGGTTTAGATGCGGCCAAGTCATACACGAAGAAGGATTCCCGTGTTTTGATTGGCGACGTGGATCTGAGAAGACAGGTCAAGCTCTCCAAGAATGTGCTGGGTTACTGCACGCCACTATCTCTAGAGACAAACGGCACGATATTTAGCGGAGACAAGTTACGTCTTGAAAAGTCGGCTTCGATCAAAAAGTTTGCAAGCGTCTTTTCGAAGAGGATCGCTCTCACAGCCGAGCCGAACAAATGTCAGTTCTGCGAATGCACCGCTGATAATAACGGCGTCACGCAGATGGAATGTATGCCGTGTATATATCCGACACCCGTGCATGTGAATTACGTGTGTGTACGTATCATACGTTCTATTAGGCTGCATTCGAGAAGTGCGCTATCAACGCTATTGCGTTATTTTTTTCTCTATCTTTATCGTATTAGGTTTATCGTTTATTAGGTATGAAATGAGAATGACACAACATTACTGATAACATGCTTTCTGAATGCAGGTTTAGAAGCGTCAAACAAAAAGTTCCAAGAGATATTACAAAACTTTAAAAGATATTCCTGTACTTGTCATCATTTAGAATGTCTAATTGAATAATCTCTTTATTGTATTGCAGGAGACTTTTAATCTCAACGAGTCGCTCTCGATGATGCCGCCATTGGACGATATAGATTATGGCCAAATCGATATAGAGAATGACTGAAATAAAATTAAGGAAATCCATACACTCCGTAGATAAATAATATAGGATGCTAGATAACTCGCTGGTATATATATTAGCCATATTTATTTATAATATAGCTTATAAGATGCAGTCCACTTGATGCTACAAGTACTTCGAAGCATTTGATTGACCAGAGGAAAAATTTACTATAAATTGATCAATCAAAGGGTGCGTTCCAAGTTATGCATGAAGCGCATAATGTATCGTTTTTTCCTGCTTTATTATTTGATGAACAAGGACAAATAATGCATCATGCGTTTCATGCGTAATTCGAAACGCATCCAAAAAATGCTTCGAAGCATTTTGTAGCATCAAGTGACTATAATATAGGTAATATACCTACCTCCTTGTCCAATCCAAGATTTTTCTTACAATAAATTAGGACATTAAACTTGGTTCGCATTAAGAATATCTATTGGAAACGTACAGAAAATTTAAGTGTATCAAATGAATTGCACAAATCTATGTACATTATTTTTAAATAACAATTGGCAATCTGATGTCAGATTTTATGATTCATATTCTACGACCGCAGTTTTCTTTTATATATATCACAATTACAAAATTATTCGTGGCATATAGCACAAATCATATATTTTATTATTTTAATATATAAAATATATCGAAATAAAGCACATGCTATCAAATATTATGCTATAAAATGGAATATATCGCATCATTTGTGAATATTAAATATTAAAGCATAAACATTAGTTCCAAAATCAAATTCTTGACAATAATTGGGATAAATAGGAATATATGGAAGGAATAATCAAGGAAACTGCATAATCACCATATAAAAGTACAACACAGGGTCGATATATAAAACTTTCCTGTCTATATATATTATCTGTATATAATATGTCTGAGACCTTATTATATATATAAAAATTTAATGCAAACCGGGAAATGGCAATTGATTCGCGTTACATTCTCTGCATCCTGAAACGCATTTACAATTTATTCCACAGTGGAATATGGCGAGTTTATCTAAACATTCTTTTCATGAAATCTTTCAATGTAACAAAGGAATAAACTCTATAACGCATAAAGTAATCGTGAAAACTTAATAGCCGACGCGAGAATGAAACGTAAGAGACCGCTTGTTCCGAAAACTTTCGATATGGCCGTGATAGACTGAACGTCACAATATACATAGTGACGGTGAGACGGAAGAGGAGAACCGGCGATAATACGATAGCGCTCGGCCTCGCGGTTTGGCCACTATTCATAATAATATCAACCCAATCCGTTTGAAAGTGGTCATCTGGTTGTCGTATCATGGGCTTGCAGGTGATTGGGTGCGTCGGCAAATGTAAACTTCAATTTGTACGCCTCGGCTACTAGCACGCCTATTTCTGAATCCGTCCAATTTTGCGTGGGCAGGTTTTGTAGCATTAACATCAGCCCCTGTAATTATTGAAGAATGACAATCGATCTTTATCTATAAGATTGTAGCATATTTTCCATTTAAGCGACAAGTCGATACAAACATCATTTTTCTTGATATTCACTAAATAACAAAAACACTTATATCAACTTGTACTAATGAAGTGCTAAAGCTAGCGGATGAATTACTTGAAAATCAGGTTGCAAGAGCAAGTGTCGCCTCCAACGAAGAAGGAAAGCCGCACATACATAGAGCTGAAACGAAGCGAATCTGTCAGATTCTGCCAAATACGTGTCCCACAGTCGGATAGTACAGTGAAGCGGGATTTCTCTGGTTAGCAGATTATTCATCCATCGAAAAGAGAATTGTAGATAATCCACTCCATGTTGATGCAAATGTTGATGCAATGGTGCTGAAAGCATTACAATAAAATGTTTAAAAAAATGAAAAGGACAAACACGAAACAGTTCCTAGTGAGATATTTACCATCAATCCTTTGTATTAGCTCCTTTAACTGATTCACTTTATGTTGGATTCCCAACTGAGCAAATATATAATTGTCTTGTATACCATCCAAGAATTTAGATAGGCACCAAAAACTATCCGCTTCGATAATGTCACGTTGCTCCTTCGATAATGACGCCACGTCATAATTTTCCAAATCTTGCCAAGCTTGTATCGGCACCGCCTCTTGCAGAAAAACCAAGAAAAAAGGTGTCACGAGGTCATTCATACCCTATAACAATGGATATATAAATAAATAATAACATAAATCTTTACTACAATATATAAGGAGTAAATAAGAGATACGATTTTACGTTAAATACCTGAACGTAACCAGATGCAGGATGTCTAATCGCCCAAATATATAATATTCTCTCGAATATCAGTTGCACCGTCGTCTGTTGAAATAGCGAGATGAGCGGTGACATTCTAGGGATATCGATATGAATCTGCCGATACGTGTCCTGAAAACCTTCATCCCTCTCGACATCGTAATATTGCTTCACCAAATTCCAATAGTCCAATCGTTTACGTTCCAACGCAGGTTGTCTACGTTCTAGATTAGCCGGCAAGTACTCCTACAATGACACGAACGCAATCCCTTAACGTTTTGCGACAGCATTCTACTAAGCTTGACATTGCAATGTGTTTACCTTCTCTACTTACAGACAATAACCGCCAAGTGACAGAACGTAATTTGGCAGGTACGCCCGACCATGATAGCTGCCTTAATTCATCTAGATTCAACACAGACGCTTCCAAAAGTAACTGAAACTTGTCCACTTTGCTCTCGCCATCTGAACAGATTTACAATTTTTTAAACTCTATGTCTTAAACCTAATCTACAATGTGTTTTTTGCTTCCTGCTTTTCATCAATTTTTATCTCTTATCCCATTCCATTTTCTGTCACTTGAGATAACAAACTTCAGAAGAGACAAAAGACAAAAAAATTATTATAAAACAGTCATAAAAAAAAGGACAAGAAGTAAAAAGCAAGAAACAGGAAATAAAAAGAGCACATTGTAGATTAGGCTTTAAAGATTAGGCTGCTAAATGTGAAATAAATGAATACATACCCTGCTCCTTTGAAGGTATAAAAAATTTATTAGGAGCATTTGCCTGTCTCAATGGCTGTGGTCTACCAGGAAATTGTGTCGGCTTATGCTGGGGCGATGCACTGTGCTTTAAATCTGCATCTTCACTGGAATGCTGGCTGTTAATCTGTGGGTGCAGATTCACGTTGCGTAGATGTAATGGTTGCACTGCCAGCCTTTGAAGGGCCTCTGCCTTTTTTTCCTCGGGG
>NW_017305779.1:6155748-6158157 GCF_001594115.1 Trachymyrmex septentrionalis | reverse complement strand
TGGGTGCAGATTCACGTTGCGTAGATGTAATGGTTGCACTGCCAGCCTCTGAAGGGCCTCTGCCTTTTTTTCCTCGGGAATAATTTTTTGTTGCACCATCTTGGCATTTGCCTGGGATGACTGTGAACACTTATTGCCAGATCTATGACTGTTGATAACACTAAGGGCCGCCGAGTGGCTGACTCTCTTCGAAATCTTTACATCAGAGACTGTACAGAATTCATCATCCCCCGAATCCCATGCATCATCCACACTCTCCTGAAAGTCTTGAAAGGAAGTGGAGCCTCCACTTCCACTTGTACTACTACTGCTGTTAGCAATACCAGTCAGATTACTGGATCCAATTGTCGTAGGATTAAACTTGCCATACCTAACGTCTTGTTTTAGGCTTGGCCTATAAAGAATAAATTTTGATTATTAAGTAAATTTATGAAAAACCATAAGAGAACATTGTGAAAAGAAACACACCTTCCTGGTACAGCTCGTGTGTTTTTCTTCCAGAAAGACTGATGGGTCGAGATAGCCTGATGGTGGTAACCTTGATTTTCCATTGCTGTAGGAAACCAAGTTAGTTTGTACCTGGTAATCTTTCGATACAGATGTTGCAGCACGGATCCTCATACCCTTGCAACAATAGCTAAAGATCTACAATAACCAGAAATACTGTAGTACTTGTAATTCTAGCCATCATTGAGTGCTTTCCATTTGATGATATAGTCGACAAGTGTCACTGCCTTTATTATTCATCGGATATCGAGAGAGATAGAATGTTTATATTGACCTATATCACTAAAAGGAAAACACCTATTGTCATCACAATTTGTATAACAGATGTGTACTAAACCAAAAACATACGATTATAAGTATAAACTTAATATGTGTCAACTATTATTCTCTAAGTCATAAACTTAGCATTTCTGACAAATCAAAGAGTAATATAGATTATAAATATTTCATAATCTTGTTATAGTCTTATACACACGTGATGTCGAGCGTAACATCGAACGAGGTTGTCAACGCCTAAACAACTACAACGATGGAAGGGATAGAGAAGAATGGAACGGAAGGAGAGGACGGATTCTCCGAAATAACAAACGCATCATAACATATGATTCCCCAGTACATCGAGGACGCGCCCGATTCCGACGCGTCGCGGGTGGTTCACACGATCGAATTACAGGGACACACTCTGCGACGTCGACGGATACACGTCTACGTGCTGCGCGACGGAGAGTCTCGACGTCGCCGTTGACGAATTAAGGTTATGTTGCGTAAGACGCGTCAAAAATCGGCCGCGCAAGTAGTGGAAGAGGAAAGGAAAGAAAGGAGGTATATACAACGAGATGAGGAAAAGCGTTCCTATACATTTCCTGTCTGTACAGCCGACGATCCCACGAGGTCAAGTGGCCTAGTTTTCTAGCTGGCCACGGCGTCGCGACGACGACGTCGTCGTCGTCATCGTCATCGACGTACGTCGTCGTCGTTTCTGTCGTCACGATAGATCGCGATTTTGCCGAGCACGATCACCGCGTTCCTCTCTCTCTCTCTCTTTCTCTCTCCCCCTCTCCCTTCCTTCCTCCCTCCCCCTCTTTCTTTTAGGATGCTCCGCAACACTCCCGAAGACGCCGCGATCAACGCGGCGACTCTGTTCGCTCGAGCGAGCAGATACGCGATTTCGATGTACAGCCGTACGAGTCAAGTCACGCGAGCGCTGCCGCCACAAACCGCGATCTCTTCTTTTCGCATCACCGCTTTTCTTGTGCTATTCCATGCTACTTGTTGACCGACATATCATGTATAATCTCTCTACGCGAAACGAACACGCGTATGAAAGCGACAGAGAGAGAGAGAGAGAGAGAGAGAGAGAGAGAGAGAGAGAGAGAGAACGTGAGAAAATGTAAAAAGGACATGTCAGAAGCATTGTCTCGTATCTCATTGTCATCCCATAGTTATCTCTTTCACATATCGATACTAACGCTGACAGTGATAAGTGTGATTTAGAACATAAATGGCGAAATCTGTCAAGAATAGATTTTCTCGGCGAAATTTGCCAGCATAATGTAATCGAATTTGCTAACAATAAGAATAATATTATGAATTTGCTAGAAACGCAACGGAATACAATAGCAGCGGGCTTATTACTTTTTCAGTGTTGAAATGAGACAAGGTGAAAATTAAAAAAATTAGCAAAATTTCTGTTTGGTTTTTGCTAGAAATCTGTTATTAGATCACATCAACAAATTTTGCTGGTACTCGAGCTAATGTGGATATATAGTCGATGCGAATTTGCTGGCACATCGCCAATATTTTGTACATATCTCATGTATGAGTTGAATCTTCAGATTTTAACTCCCATTTCGTTCAATGTGCATTAACTTTAATCTCGACCCAGGGAAAAATATTTTAAAT
>NW_017305779.1:6136955-6155648 GCF_001594115.1 Trachymyrmex septentrionalis | reverse complement strand
ACTAACATATAAAATTATATTAAATTATATGTAAAATTATTCCAAAGATCTGGATACGGAGAAAATCTGCGAAACGCATAATCTTTATGTATGTAAAATTTTATATATATAATTATATATAAAATATTTGTTCCCAAAGATTAACATACTTTTCATCTTGTTCTAAAAATTAGAAAAAGAGGAAGAGTAAGTTGGATCGCAGAAGATAAAATTAATCTAATCTTATAGAACGAAGAGAAATTGTTGATTAATAATATCTTGCAAATTTTGTTTTCCTGATTGAATCATAAATCATTTCCATAAAGCAAAGTGCAACTGTCGCATATGCAATGTTGTATGTAACAATTTAACAGAAGAGAGCGTTACTTAATTTTTTCGTTTCTTTTCCATTACTTTTTATAATAAGTAATTTAATAACGACGTTGCAAGTTTTTATAAGTAAACGCTAAGATTGTGCTAAGTCGATTTTCTCAACCTTGGCACAACCTTATTAGTATTTAGTTTATAAAAAATTTGCAACGTCATGTTTATTATTTAAATAAGTGGAAAAAAATAACGCTTTCCAACTCTGCAATTTAATACATAACTTTATATGTATAATGTACTGAGAATGTTTTTTTTTCTCAAAACACATTATTAACATCGACATAAAGATTACAAACACATCCGTGTTTCAAAGGCTTTGCTAATAATAATTTGCCAATAACAAGTTTTTGTCGGTATAAGAATTGCGTAAAATAAGAGTGAGAAGACGGAATAAAAGTGAGATGAATGATTTGTTTCTTAAGCAAGATAAGATTTTATCGATTTTTAACAATTTCTCAATTAGGGAAACACGTGGATTTTAAGCTTTTACAGACGAGCAACTTTGTAGCGCTACAATCGAAACGCTAACTCATTCATTCACTATATTCATACAGTTACAGTGAGTGCAAAAAGTATTCGTACAAATCGAGAAAATATTTTTTTTTTAATTTTATTTTTAAAATGTAAATTATCCAGCGAGAAATGGGTCATCGAATTGATATCGAATCAATATAAATACGATGATTTCAACATCAATTTGATGTCAATTAGACGTTTAATTGACGATCATTTTTGTTAATAATTAATAATTTATTCATAAAGAATAAAATAGATTGTATATTTCTCAAAATTATATATATCAAAAAGATGTGTATTAATTATACAAAATATATCATCTGAAAAATAAGCGAAAATTAAAAATTATATTGTTTGAATGCTCAAAAAGTATTCGTATAGATGAGAAATTTAGCTTCTAAAATCAAGAATACAGGATGCGAAGCTCGTTTGTTTATGTTAGAACAAAATGTAATCATTGTATAAAATTGCTAATGTTTATTTTCTACAAATAAGACTTTTTTTATAACAAATTTCCTTGTATGAATACTTTTTGCTCTCACTATATATTCTGTAGCGCTACAGAAAAGTGAACATATTTGCAACACTTTTCTCCATAGCTCTGTATGAAGGGGTCGTCGTTTTTTATTGTGGCGCTACAAAGTTGTTCGTAAGAAGCCCTTATATAATAAGCGATTAGAAAATACATGCTTATTCGTAAAGCTAGAATTAAAGTTCATTCTATAATTGCGTAAGCAATGTAGTTGTAAGAATTAATCAATCACAGTCAAATATGAAGAAAATATGAAGAAAATGTCATTCTTACAACTACAACCACTTACAACTACGCTTACGTAATTGTAGAATAGGCTTATTATTCGCATATTCGAAATAAAGGCTATAATTAGAATTGCATATACTTTGTAATGGAGTGTGTAAGTACATTATACTTTACGTATTTACTCAAGCAATCATATAATTAGAAAAGTTCATTATGAAATCGTCGATTCTCATTTATTCAAAATCGTACGACCTCATTTTGTTGCACAGTTTTTATAATTTTTTATTTGATACTCACTGCTTAATATTCACTGTAATTATCTTGGATGAAAATACATAAGGAAAATTGCAAACTATATTAAAATGTGAATATTTTTTAATAAAACAACATTTGCAATTGATAAAATTATCGATTTATGAAACATACCGAGAACTCCCTTAATTATATCGATAGTCAATAAATAATTATTATATTTGAAATTGAATTATATGCTTAACCAGAAAACGAAACAGTTGGCTATATAACAATTGTCGAATTGAGGTAAATATGATTTTATTTATTTCTATTGGGAAATAAAAGTAGAGTTTTCAATATATTTTACAAGTGTACTCTATCAAATGCAAATATTTGTTTTATTGAAAAAATATTTCTATTTTAATATATTTTAATGTTGTTCACTGATTGTTAAATAAAAATAATCTGATACATGCACAATATGTGTTTTACGGAATCAAGAATATTTTATGTATTCTCTTTTCTTTGCCTTAGAATTCATAAAATGCAAGTAGTTCGGTTTGGGTCTTCAGCTTATTGCTTTAAAGAAGACTATTTTTTGACAAATTTTTGGTCGTTATCTTTAGCTTCTTTCACTCAAAAGTCCCTTACATTTTTGTTGTGATATAATATAATTTGTGAGATAAGAATTAAGTATCTGAAGAAAAAATATATTTCTGAAGCAGCGATAGATTATAGACAATAGATCATAGACATAATATACACATAGGATCATAACAATATATAGTCATGACCTATTTGTATGCCTTTTATATATACATTTAAGAAATTTTGGGAAATCTAATATTTTGTAATCTCCGGTTAATATAACATTATTAGAAATTAGATCTTTGTGCAAAAGAGAGTGACGAATTAATTTTTTTTTAAACCTGAACGTTGCAAATTTTATATATATTTATTCTTAACTTAGCAAGTTTTTAATTACTGAACGTAGATTCTGTTTTTTATAATTTTTTTTAGTTTTTTAGTTTTTTTTAATTTTCATATTTGTAACAGATATAATAATTTTATAATAGAAATTTCAAAAGTATTGTTAATTTAATGATTATTGAATGTAACAATGAGCATCAAAAGGTTCACAAGAGAAGGAAAAAATCATCAGAAAACTAAAGTTTAATCAAACGATCAATTTTTATTTCTATGTTAAATAGAAATTCTCCATTTATCAATCGTACCATTCTCTACTCATTTTGAAAAAAATTCTAATCCAGCGGACGTATCAACAAAATCTGAAAATTGAAACCATCATCATTTTCCTCTAACTTAGGTCCTAAATTCTAAGCTGTTTTTTTTTTCCAAGAAAAAATCTGAGCTCGCAGATACCAGTGCAGTAAATTAAAGTGAAATAAATCAGAGGAAAACAAACACTATTTATTTTTACTCCAACTTATTGCAATAGTGTCTCTACAAAATACTCTCAGAATGTTATATAAATATTAAAAAGGATAAATAATATTCACATAGCATTCTAGGAAAATTGTGAACTTAGTATTCAAAAGGAGTATTCAGAATTTTCTTCGAAAAGGAATACAGACTTCTAATCCGACGGTGTGAGCTCGCCTTTGTTACGATCCTGGACGCCTAGGTCATCTGCGGGAGGTCACGTGTTGCCACCACCGCCGCCGACGACGACGAGCCCGTCGCTCGTCGGCGTCAACCGTCAGTGATGCACAGGACGCGCTTCGCGCTCGTCATCGTTTCTCGGCGTTTTTCGGCGCTGCTCGGTAATCTGCCGGCTTCACGCAGTTCGAAGGCGATCGCACCAGGAATCGAGAAATCCGCCGCATTGCGCCGCATTGTTCGTACTGTTCATAACGCGCGTTCCGCGGAGCGATCGGTCTAGGTCGGTTGTGAGTCGGTTCATTGATTCACCCACGTGTCCTCACGTGTTCCTGGACTCGTGGATGACGCGGGATGCCTGACAGCCAGGACGGTGTAACCCACGCCTGCTTCACTCAGTCTACTCCGTTTCCGTTTCACAACGAACGATCGATTTTCTTCACGTCCACCCGCGCTCTACGCCTAACGCTTGCGCGGCTCTAACCGTTTTTAACGAGAGATAGGCAGAGGCGGACATGCACTCACGCACCGTGCTCTATTTTCGGATGAATTATTAATGAAGATCGACCTGTCGTGATCATGCACGTGCGCTTGTATACGCATACGATTACGAACGCGTAATCGAGAGAACTGTGCGGGAATCGGAAAATGATTAGAATTAGAAAAGAGGGTTATTATTATTATCTATGGCAGCTCAACGCATAACGAGATAATTAACTCGTTATCTCGGAAACAAAGCCGGCAAAGAAGGTCGGCGTATGGTCAACAAACTATTATCATTGCTTTAATATCACCTGAAGTCTGCTTTCTGGCAAATTATGTCTATTCTGAACGCGTGAAATTGTATATCTAGACGGAAATAAACTGTATTTATTAACGTTAATGTGGGTTCATTATCATGAATACTGTCAATATCGAATAACTTTAATCTCAGACTAAATTAATAATCGTTATTTTTTTGTAATTCTTAGAACTAGAAAAAGAGGAAAAGTCAGTTAAACCGAGATTAAAGTTAATCTATATGAAATGGTAGAAATGGACATAATTAATATTAAATAAATGTTGCAAAATATATTATTCACATTCTTGACATAAAATTTGCATTAAAAATCGGTTACCCAATTTTTTCATACTACACGATATGTTGCCAAGATTTTCTTTGTTCTTGCCTCGTACGATATAAACTGAATAGAAGGAAATATTAAGTTATCGCTAAGGTGTTTCTGCAGAATTTGATCCTCTGAAGTTCAAAACAAACGTATAAATTTTTTCTTGATTTTTATTGCATTTTCGATGAAATTGATTAATCTTATTTTTTTTTTCGCAATGCACATAACGCATGTAAAGTCTGACACATCATAAGAAATTCCGTTTCTTCTTTGAATCATTAAGTATCTAATTATATCTCGATTAGCCTCGCCTTTTAATTTTCAGCGTGATGTATAACGTAGGAAATGGTAATCGTCGTCCTAGGAGGGGAGAAAAATTTTCCGCGACTTATCGATCTATTAATTTCTTTTATTTATTTCTTTTATTTCTTCGCAAAACAGAAACATCTTATCGCGAAACATCTTATCGTGAAAATGATCACCGGTGAACGTGCATCGCGGTATCACCCTCGAAGATTATTGATAACGTATTATAGTTTTTATCGGACGTTCCTTACCACCGCGCCGTAAACTTCACGTTCTCGAATATCCGCGGGATTCGAGTGCGCGCGCTTTCTCCATCCTCCTCCTCCTCCTCCTCCTCCTCCTCCTCCTCCTCCTCCTCCTCCTCCTCCTCCTCCGCTCCACACTGATGTGCCATGCGCGGGTTTAGGAAATGTAGGTCTAGCCTGCCTATACTTTCTTTGTGACAGTCTACTTTCCACGTGCGAAAGATCCGAAATCGCTCCTTGTCGGCTGTCTCAAAGACGACTTCGTCGCGATTTCGTGAGACCTCTTCGCGATCCAGAGCCGTCCTCGTTATTCTCTTCGAGCGAATTCTCACATCCTAAAACGACCTAGTGAGCGACCGGCCTGGAAAGGGTGCAGTGGATAAGGATTTCGGTTTAGAAAAGCCTAAGGACATACCTCACACACTTCACCCGAGAGACGCAACTTCCTTTCAAGTAAATCTCAGGGAATCTTACACGCCGGTTTTTCTTAAACTTTTTACAATTGTTTCTTATGTCAAAAGTATTGTTCGTTTTGTCTCTCGAAAGCTGCTCGAGGTCGGTCCGAATAAATCTATCGTATTTGAAATACAGGATTCACACTACGTACGACATCCGTCATACTACGTCATCTGACATTCATAGTTATGATGAATGTCGGACGTCGTATGACGAATGTCGTACATAGTACGAATCCTACATTTCAAGTACGCTGGGTTTATTCGGAGCGACTCCCAAGCAGCTCCCGAGAAACAAAACGAATAACGCTTATGTGTAATGAAATCATTAATTTTAGCTTAAATATAGTCTTTCAATTAAAAAGAAATTTTTTTTCTACACATGTTTAAAGCATGTTTAAAGTTCTTTTTTAGAGCCGTTTTTTAACTATTAATATTAACTATTATTTTAGTGTTCTACATGTCGAGTTTTAAAAAATCGAGTGTAGATTTATTCTTCAAATTGGAGAAAATAAAAAAACATTTTTTGAATTGAAAGACTCAATTTAATCTAACGATAAATTTCTTTGTACTTCAACATAAACACTGAGGTTTATTTATTAGGATGTGTTCTGGATGTCTTCAGAAGACATGATATTATTTGAACAACAGATGTTACTTGTCCATATTGTATGGGATTCCTAGCAAAAATAAAAATCGGAACGTAAGTCGAATATTGAAAAAAATAAAGACGAGCTAAATTAAGTTAATGAAATGAATCATTTTTTCTCAGTGTAAAAGATTTGTTCACACTTCTGTTATTCTCCCCTGTTTGCTCTGTGTCCTTATTTTCGACTTACGCTTCAATCTTCATTTTCGCTAGGAATATCTTTGCGAAAACACGGGGATTGGGACAATTTACGAAGGAGGTGAAATGTGAACCGTGAAATGAATCGTTTGTCTTTGTCGGGATGTTTTGACTCGTGGGAGATTTTGTAAAAAAAAAAAATATATCGATGGTCTCCGCTTAATGCAGCACCTTGTTACGCTTTCGTCGCTCCCTCAACGCTTGCGAGGCTTCGCAGCCCCATTTCGCAGTCGTCGCATCGCGGCAAAGTGAAACTTGGTGAACAGAGCCTGAGGAGGGAGGATAAGAAAGTTAAATTGTTTATTATGCGCTGGAATCGAGACGAACTTTCGTTCAAGCACATCAATTTCTTTAGATAATGATTCCTGTGACGACGAATGTAAATCAAACGGACACAACGGCGTCTATTTTTACATATATGCTTTATAAATATAGCAGCAAACAGATTGGGACGAACTTGAAATTAAATTTATCACGGAATAAATTGCGAGGCAAGAACACCGTTTTGTAAAAACTTTGCGTGAAATTTCAGCATGATTGTGTAGGCAAAGTTTCTTTGTGCTCGTTTTCCTTATCATCTATAATCATCCATATAATTTATATCGCTGCTTACTAATTATTAGGTAACGTTTATTTTAGCACGTTTATCTTAGGATAGTTTATTAGTTCAAGGTGACATTTTCTTGAATATTTCCATGTGCGTTTTTGCGAAAAACTCCAGGTTCTCTGAAATAATTTTCTAGCATAAGTGAACTTTACTTCATCACGCGCATTTGTATTATCAGCTGATTATATATATTATTCATATTCAGATCCGCAACAAGTTGATAAAACTGGAAATTATTTTTCCGTAAGTTATGATACTGTTTTAACGGATTATTAATTTCGTGACTTTCTAAATATAATTTAAAATCAAGCAACTTAATTTAAAATCGTCCAACTTTCTAAATGTAATATTTTTCACAATATTTTTTCATTTCACATTAATTTTATTTTGTGACGCTCGTTTCTCTTTAATGTAAAATTAGAACGCGCGCATTACATTAAATGTAATATATTTCAAAATTCTTAAGACAGTATATAATAATAGTACAACTGTCCGATAAATTTTCAATATATACAAAATTTAAGATAAAAATGTTAATAAATATATACGCAATGAATATTTAATAAGAGCAATTTTATAAGAATAAAATAACAAAATTATGTTATCTTTGCAGAACGATTTCTTAATACCAACTAAAAATGTCGGACGTTGAAGGCGATGACGAGGTAAATATTTTATTGAGTATTTATGTTTTGTACTTAATTTATGTTTTTACTTAAAACTATATACATATTTTATATGCACTTTTGCATTTCAGTTTCAAGATGCTCAGGAATCATTACCACAGTACGTATTACTTGTTATTTACATATTATTTTACGTGAAAGATTTTTTTTGCTTTGTGAAACTTTTTATTGAAGAGTAAAAACTCGCTATTATATTGATAATTATTACGTATAATTTGTTGCATGTTATTTCTGGTTAAAGTATTTTTTTTTTTCTTCAATGCATTCTTTTCTTGATGTTTACGAGGAAAGATTAATAATTTCTCGCTTGAGACTTCCACGATTATAATGCGTATCATAATTATGTGCACATTATTTTATTATGCTTTTTTTTAACGTTGCCACGTTTGAAAAATCTTCATTTAGACTTGCGTCTATGGATTTGGATACAGCGATAATGGAAGCGAAAAAGGCGATTCACTGTTTCTTTAACAACGATTTCGATGAAGCGAAAAAAATCATGGAGCCATGGGCGGATAGCAGCATGTACCATTCTCTAGGGACTAGCGTATTCGCGTTCCTAGAGGCGATTCTTACATTCGAACAAGTATTTCGATATTTATTACGTTTTTCCTGTCAAGCATTTTTTATTTATCGGACTAGAGCCGTGTGAAATCTATCTTCCTTAACAATTGTATTATGTGTAATTTTCAGAAACACATCGCGAAGGCATCAGAGAAGTTGAAACAGTGTATGAGCGTGTGTTCCAAACACCGAAAGCACATCAGTATTACGCAGAACATTGGGAAAATAGTCAAGAAGATTAACTACGACGCTTACACGAACGGTAATCTAGTGTATACATATATAATAGTTAAAACAACACGTAATATCTGCAATGATTATTGAGCATTTAACGAGTATTATCTAATCAATCATGACGTCAAATTTATGTAACAGCATTTTTAATATCGAGTAAATTGAAGCATTTGTTTAACACGATCTGTAGATTTAAATTTACAAAAAATATTATCGAGTATCTTACATTTTGAGTGACACCAATTAACAGTAAGTTCTTGTATAACATATGCCTATTAGCCTTTCTATTAATGTAATAGAATGTATAATCTACAATATTATACAATCTTTGCAATTACCTAAATCCTTTATTGCATTAACAGAAATTATAAAAGTAATAATGAAGATCAGAGGACTTATCTCCAATGGCCTTGATCTTGATATATATGTATCGTCAAAATTATCATTCTGAACAACATTTAAAAGATTTTAGTCATCGGTCGTTCTTTATTAAAAAGTTATTAGCAAAACAAGTTTTGAGAAATATACCAATTTAAGTAAAATTAATATATTAGAAAAATAATAAAATATATATAGCACGTATGCAAAAAATTTTAATTAATATGTTAATCGTTCAGTGTAACTTATACTGTAAAAAATTACATAGAACTTATAATGTAAGAAAAACATTAATCCATTCATTTCAATTATATACTTTTTTAAATAAAAATTCTGTAAGATAATGTATAAAATGATAATCTCGTATGCCATAGCGAGGAATATTTGATTATATGTATCTCCATATGTTGTCTAACTTATTAACTGATACGTACTGATCACAATCGTCTAAAGTACTTACGAAAAACTCAAAACAAAAGATCAATACAATCAAGGTTAAAATTATTAATGTTAACGTTCTTTATCATGGAAAGTTGTAAAGTCAAGAATTTTGCTTCACGTTGAAAGTTATAAATCTATGTGTAATTTTGCTTTGCGTGAAAAATTATAACGATTTCACGATGCGTTTACAACTTTCCACATAAAGCGACGTTCAACCTAAACCTCTGTATCTTTTGGTGCGCTTCTTCACTACATTTACGATTCATTTTATGACTCGTATATTTGGTAACTTTTTTGTTAATGACTTTTTAATAAGAAACGAATGGTCATTAAAGTATTTTAAATATTATACAAAGTCATGATCTTAACAACATAATATGTTAAATTCAAAGTTATTGGGATCTTTATTTAAAAAAAAATTGTTGCCAACCCTGATGAAAATTTTTCTCATAATTTTTATATTGGAACATTTTTCAGAAATACTCAGATATATTTGAAAAATTTACATTTTCTCTTAGAATTTTTCATGAATTCTGAAATATTCTGAAATTTATCATCCCATAATTAAAAAAAAAATTTTTTAATTTTTTTAGATTTTATAATAATTTATTAGAAATTATACTTATAAAAAAATCTTAGAAATCTTACGATATTTCATAATTAATATATATGAAACATTCTGAGAAAAGATGTAGATTTTCTGAGAACTGTCCAATTTGTATAAAAAATGTGAGAAAGTTATAAAATTATATAGAAATTCTGAAAAATTATATGAAAAATTCTGAGAAAAATTTTTGTTAGGGAAGGCATATATACTGGATGTTTGATAATTAATGATAAAACTCTTGCATAGAGGCAGAATGGATTAAACTGAGAAGAAAAGTCCTCTACAAGATATTAATTACTAAAAATTGCTAAATATTGGTTTTTAATAATTTTTTACTCAAATAATTATTGAAAACCAATATTCGGCAATTATTAATAATTAATATCTTATTAACTATTGCGAAAATTGCAAAATGGTTGAGGACTTTTCGACTCAGTTTAATCCATTCTGCTCCTATGCGAGTTTTATCGTTAATTATAAGATACCCTGTATATATTTTACAAGATTCAATTTTACTATAATATAATAACATTAACCCGGATATAGTCAAATAGCTGTCATATATATAATGCATGAAAGGAATGACCGAGGATTAATCTTGCAGAGGAGGTGCATGCGGAACTCTGTTATGCCGAATCGCTCCTTTTAAAATCGATGCTCACATTTGTGGAAGATGAAACTCTGGTCAGCTTTGTCAAGGCAGGACTGAAAATTCGTACCTGTTTTCTGTCGTACAAGTAAATAAGTCACAACGAAACGAGGGTCGTCGATTTTCTATTTCTCTAACAATTAATTATTATCTCTTGCAGAGAATGCATGACAATCTTAAAAAACCGGAAGTGGGGAAACGACATTCATAAAGTGCATTTTGAGAGTGGCGTTCGCATGGGCATCGGCGCGTTCAATTTGGTTTGTATATATTTTTATTGCAATATATATTATCTTTTATTACATACTTTTTTATTAAATCAAACTTTGTTCTAGATGATCTCATTATTACCAGCGCGTGTTATTAAATTGTTAGAGTTTATCGGGTTCTCCGGCGATAAGGTGATTATAGGATATGTTATATAATTATATGTTAAGTACATAGTATAACGCGAGAAGCAGAGAGTTTTACTAAATTTTAATCGTTAGGAATATGGTCTAACGGAATTGAAAGCAGGCTACGGTGAAAGAAGAGGATTGCGACAAATCCTATGTGTGATGACTCTGTTGTCCTACAATTTGATAGTCTGCATCGTGCTGAGTCACTCGGACGGCGATCTAGAGTGGTGTGAGCAAGTATTGGAACAGGAATTGAGTCTCTATCCGAACGGTGTGTGGTTTCTGTTTTTCAAGGGAAGACTAGAATTCACGCGAGGCAATTTCGAGGAATGCGTAGACTGGTACATAAAGTCGTGGAAAAGTCAGAATGTTTGGCCGCAGTTCCATCATATCTGTTATTGGGAATTAATGTGGACGCACTGTTCGCTACAGCAGTGGAGCAATGCGGCCACGTACGCCACGATGTTGGTAAACGAGTCCAATTGGTCGCGCACTATCTACTTGTATCAAAAGGCTGCAATTCTGCTTATGCAGAAACCGACGGTTTGGAGTGAGGAGAAACAGCTGGTCGACAACCTAATGATGCTGGCACCGACCTACAAGCAGCGTATTGCTGGCAAGTCGCTACCGATGGAGAAGTTTATAATCTCAAAGACTCAGCGTTATTTCGCACAAAAGAAGTACCTAGTTTTGCCCGTGTTTGAGCTTATGTACGTATGGAATCTATTCAGGATAGTAGGCAAACGGCAAGACTTATTGTTAAATATATTCAAGAGGATAGAAGAAGAGGAGAGGGAACTCCAAACAGCCTCGTAAGTTTTGTCAACGATTTTAAGTTTTATTTTAAACATAAGTGCTTATTATAAAATATATGATTACATAAATGGCTTCAAATGGAAAAATTTGTAGTAAACACTTTCCAAAATCTGTCTTCGAATTTGGGAATTGTACATTCAAAGGACATTTAAAAAACAAAATATAGCAAATATTTTATCAATTTTAATTTTTTTTCTCTTGTTATATAATAAGAGAAATATGTAATGTATTCTGCAGGAAAAGTAATTATGATGCAGACAACAAAGCACTCCTATTGCTACTGAAAGGCGCTTGTCTACGACAAATGCAGCATCCTTTACTAGCGGAGGAATGTCTGCGACAAGTTTTACAATTGGAAAAGTCTGTCAAAGAGGACACGTACTTATTTCCCTACGCCACCGTGGAATTAGCGTTATTGGCGGGAGATCAGGGTGATATTCAACTGGCTATAGGCTTTTTGGAAGACGCTAAGTTAGTTTCTCAAATAGTAGACGATGTTTTTAAAAGTGTTTTTAAAAATATTTAAAAAACATTTTTAAAAACATTTTTAAAAACGTTAAAAATAATGGGTTAAGTCCTCTTTTTTTAATTAAAAAAACATTTATTGTAACGTTTAAAGAAACATTTTTTAATGTTTAAAAAACGTTTATTTAACATTTGAAGCAACATTTCTTTAACATTTAAAAAACGTTTTTTAATGTCAAAATTATTAATTTTGAACAAAATTAAAAAAAATAACAATGTAAAATTTGTTTTAATTTATTCTTTTTCATCGACAGTGCCTAAATTAGATAACTAATTTTATTAATTAAAGGGTGCGTTCCGTTTTGCATGAAGCATATGATGTATTGTTTTATTTTTTTTTATTAATTGGTAAACAACAAAGACAAATGATTCATCATGCATTTCATGCATAACTCGGAACGCATCCCTAATTTTTAATTATATTTTAATCTTTTTCACTTATTGGCTGAATTTTGAACCTGAGACCTCGGGGTTATGAGTCTTGTATCTTATCCGTCACGCTATTTATAATTATCGATGCATACAATTCTTATTGTCCGTATATAATACACTTAACGCAATTATATTGTGTTAACTTTTCTTCCGTGATTATTTTATTATCCCGACCCGTTTTTTATTAATTGGAGTTTTACAAAATAGTATTTTTATAATAAACGTCATATAAATGTTAAATAAATATTTTTTTATCATATTTTAAATAAATAAATAGCAAAAAACATACATTTATAAAGGTTTAAAAAAGATTTAATAAACATTAAATAAATATTTCCTTAAACTATTATTTCAAACAAGTAATTAATGTGAAATAAACATTTACTAAACGTTAAATAAACGTGAAATAAATATTTCTTATTACCACATTTTAAAATAAATAATGTAAAATAAACATTTTATAAACGTTAAACACACAAATATTTAAAAAATTATTTCTTTAAATCTTTATTTCAAATATAATTGATGTAAAATAAATATTTAACAATCACACACACAATTAAATAAACGTTTTTTCGTATCATTATTTCAAATAAAAAATAAATTCAAAATAAACATTAAATAAACGTTACATAAACGTTAAATTAATGAATTTTTGAAAAAAACGAATCATGAAAAATGTAAAATTAATGAGAAATAAACATTTAAAAAACATTTAAAAAAACATTGTCTGCTGATTGGGTTGGATATTACGTTATACATTTAATATAGATTTTACATTAGAAATTATAATTGTATTTAAATTTCAGAAAAAACTATACGGGCTACTTATTGGAATCTAGATTGCACTTTAGGATACACTCGGATTTAATGGTATTGACTGGCAAGAACAACAATCATACAATGAAGAAGCACGGGAATGATCATCTGCTGGAAAAGGCTATCGCTGCCGGCGTTATTATCGCCGGTCCAAGTGCCGACGAAATTAAGACATAAAAACATTGTAAATCATATCGGTAATCTACTTATCTTTATGTAAATTCTTTTGTATCTTCCTAAACAACATATTGTACGTATGACGAGAACTCTTTTTGCAAAAATGAACTGATTGTTTTATAACTCTTCTCTAATATCGAATGGCCTTGCGTGTAACTTTCGTCTGGTTTTGCTCTCTGTAGAGTTCAAGGAATTTATCACACCTTTTTCAAAAATTGGGCACATTTTCTAGCGCTTAATATTAATGCATAAATTATTTTCTTTCACGAGGAGGACAACGATTTAGTAACATATAAAAATAATATTTTGTAGCGACTATAATGTTAATGCATAAATAATATCTTGTGCGGGAGAAAAAATATAATATAAAGGCTCTTGCGGGACTTTATAAGGATCGGATGTATATTTTGTAGCAATTAATTATTGAATATACATATAATATTATGGGATTATTATCTATATAAATTATTTCCTTTATGGAAGATCGGCGGAGTTCCAATGTGATCTGTGATTGCTCTATTGTAATTGGCGAAAGATTATTATAAATAATCAACACACAAATACACACACACACACACACACACACACACACACACACACACACACACACACACATTTTACAAGACTGTAAATACACGAACGCGGTCGGGTATTGCGTGAATGAAATAAAATGAATTCAAAAAAATGTTACTTTTTCATGAATGTTAAAATGAATCATTTTCAATCCTAAATGCATTTTATTCATTTATAAGAATTGCATGAAACAAATGTCTATTTTTTTAAATCTTGCATTTTATTTATAGGAATGGGGTATGGAGTATATTTCTATGCTTTTTAATCTAAACAATAATAATAATGATAATAAATGTTTTTAATCTAAAAATAATATTTTAATTTATTAAAAATTATACACTTATTAAAAATTATTGAATATTTTTACCAGCTAATGCGGAGGTATAAATCATTTTTTTTTTTTGCCCATTTTTCCTTTTATCAAATTTATAAATTAATGAGGTCACCTGGTGGCTAGATGTTAGTGCCTAGAGGCGGCAAAATACTTAGTCCGTCACTACAAGTAGTATAACTAAACATAATTTTATTTTTACAAATATTTAGTATTACTGTTTGGTAATACTTGTACTAAATATTAAAAAAATTAAAATTATATGCTTATGTTATAGCTGTATTATACCCCTCAACATTTCGCAGCTATAATCAGACTCTTTTTAGTGTACACAAAATATGCTTAAATACATTTTGTAATACGACAATTTTAATTTTTTACTGTTCAATTGTCGTATGTCAATTTTCAAGTAAATCTGAAATATCATATACGTATAATATACGTATTACATTACTTTATTATTATGGGAGATTGGGACTAATTATCATTTGAAATTAATTGTAAAAAAGCTAATAATTCAATTAATATATGACACAGGATTTTTTGTTTTTTTTTTAACTCTAGATTGCTGATATAATATGAAATTAACATGCAATAATAAAATTGTTGTGTAATATTATTTGTGACAAAAGCGTCGCGTCGAGGATATTACTTACAATAATTTTTAAGAAAATAAAGTTGGTGCGTTAATTTTTATCTTTTTTTGCATGTTTAATAGTTTTTGACATTATTAATCGCGATTTAACTGTAATCGTGGAAAATATTATGTCTCAGATAATTTGTAGTGTATAAGTTAATTAATTATAATTGTAACAAAATTTGTAACCCGGGAAAAAATGTTTTATATATAATTTTATACAATTTTATATAAATGAAAATATCTTATATATAATATAATTGTACATAATTATATATATTTATAAAAAAGATTGTATCTTTCCAGGAAAAAATGCTTTATCTTTTTTAAATAGAAATGACCTTGTGAAATAAATTGACTAAAATAAATGGATATTATAAATGGATATATAAATGTATATATAAATTGATAGTAAATTTTTTTTTCATGGATAGATGTATTTTTAAAACGTATATTTATAAGTAGTAGATATTTAATATAGATCGACGCTGTAGCGGCGTCAAATTTATAAAAACACAAAAAGTGCTTTCCATTTGATGACACAAGTTGATACAAGTGTCGTTCTATCTTTGTCACTCTCTGAATATCAAGAAAAATAGAACAACGCCTGTGTCGACTTGTGTCATCAAATGGAAAACACTCAAAGGAAAGATTAAACGGGCTGTGTAACGTGAACATCATTGCGCAAATGTTTGTGTTACTAAAAGTGGGTAGAAATTGAGGGTTTCGTCACTGCTCGGGGATCGTTTTAGTTCTGTTTTCTTGTGTATTTTTCTTCGTAGAAATAAAAAATTATCACTATAATAACACCAGACTCAAGCAAAAAATTGATAAATTGAAATCGATTGAAATAAAGTGAATAAAATCCTTATTCGCATAATAAATAAAATCGTTATCAGTTGTGTTTTAATAATTTATTTATGAAATTAGTTCCAAATTAGATTAAATGCGATCCAGTAAAAAATTTTGTATGCAGGAATGTGTATATAAATACGTATAAACATATATAAGCACGCATAAATATTCATGAATATGTATAATTATATATGAATATAACTATACATGTTCATGCATCCTTTTTTTCTTTTGTAAAATTACTTTTTAGTGTAATAGAAATAATAATAGTAATGTGAAAACATTAAAAATAATTAAAAAGGCAATTTTCGCACTATTTGTTTTAGAAAAAAATCAAGAAGAATTTGAAGAAATGTAAAAAAATTATTTATATAATATATATAAATAATGATTAAGAAAATTATTTATATAATATATATAAATAATATGTATAATTATATATAAAATTGTGCATAATTATGTATGAGCACTTTTTTTTTACATTTTTCCAAACTTGTTTTTTTCTAAAACAAACGAAAATTATTTCTTTAATTATCTTTTATGTTTTTACATTACTATTATTATTTTTATTACACTAAAAAGTAATTTTACAAAAGAAAGAAGGATGTATGAACATATATGGACATATTTTATGTATAATTATATATGCTTATGAATATTTATGTATGTTTATACATATTTATACATATATTTATGCATAAAAAATTTTTTATCAGGAATGGTATCCCAAGGAGCACACTCTAGTGGCATAACAGTTATAGAAATATTTATACATAACTTTCTCAAAAACTTTGTAACTTTTCTTACAACATACTGCAATTTAAAAGTGCAGACACTAAAGTCGTTGAAATCAATCGTATGGATTCCTTATTTAGTTGATATAAACATTTCAACAACGTTACTGGTGATTATTTTTACATATTTTTATTTGGCAAATACTCATTTTGGTGTCTCAAGCTATTATTTCAAAATTACCGCAATGTTTAAATGTCCGCATTTGGAATCTGCGCAGAACTGTACTAAATACATTTCGAGAACAAGCACACTTGAGGTTATGTCAAATGTGCATATAACGTCGTGGGTCGCATTAAATTTTTTCGAAAATTTAGGATAATTGCAGTCAAACGTGCTTTGTTCTGAAAGAGAAAAAAAACAACGCAATGTCTTTACGCTCATGTAAGATTTTATACGTTGACTTTTAATTTGTCAATATTAGTTCGATCAATAATATTCTACATATACTTGTAATATCTGTAGCCTAGTTGTTTTTTCTCTTGTAAATTTTGTTTACGTGATAATGATTCTGTGCAATTAATTACAGCGAAAATAAGTTGATTCGCAAGATGACATTTGTCATCATATGAATAATGGTTGCCAAACTCAAATTGACTTAATCGATTAACTTGTTAAGTAATATCTATAGTACTTTATTAGTGTAATTACAGAATTATTAGTTTATTGCAGTATGGCACATAAGAAGAAAGATTAGATTAGGAACAACGAATTAAATGAATTGTATAACTTGAAATTTGACTAAAGAGTTCTGTTGATTCAGTTAATCAAAGAATAATTTTTTAAGTTGAGTTTGGTCAGAGACATTCTAAAGAGACACAAAGATTTAACAAATATTCTGATTGCAGATTCGTTTCTAAGGAAAATATATAAAACATATGGCAGAAAATTCAGTACAGCTGTTAAGGTGAACGATGAACAAGCATTTCAAGCATGCTTGTTTCGCACAACGGAGAACAATCCAATTAATCATAATACAGATCACATTGCTAGACTTTATACAATGCCAAAAAACATTCAGCAACAACTCTTTCAGTATGGTGGTTTGCCTCGTTTATTTATGAAGCAAGTCACCACTTTTCAAGAGTGTGCGATATTGATTAGGCAACCTGCGATCGAAGTTATGTCTTATCTCAGCCAAACCGACTATACAAAACCTGTCAATAAATATGTGTTATGTATCCTTTTGGATATGAAATTATTTAAAATTGGTTGAATATAAAATTATTTGAATTTAGATATGAATTGATATTGAAATTATTTGTTTTATATTGCAAGATTGTAAAATCGCTCTGTTTTTTTCTATACTTTGTTTTTCTATCATCAGTATACTGTTTTCATGGATATATTTTATGTTAAAAAAGAGCATCAACATTATACAATAATTAATATAAGGAAGTCCTTACATATTAAATAGATGGGAAATTTGGAACAGGAAAAAGTATTATATTGAGTCACATATTGCATTATGCTTCTATGCAGAATTATTTACTTGTACATATATATTGGGGTATGTTTTTTTCATGTAAATGATTTATTATGTTTCATCTCATTAAACTGTATTAAGTGCCATTTGTTTTTCAGGTGCGAATTGGTTCAAGAATATGAGGGAAGTTGCAACTTCGGTATTGTCTCCAGGATGCATAGATTTGCCGATTGACGCTGGGATGTGGTTGAGACTGTTCAAAACTCAAAACTCGAAATTACTTTCACA
>NW_017305779.1:6126456-6136855 GCF_001594115.1 Trachymyrmex septentrionalis | reverse complement strand
TATATAACGTGCGTTTGTTTTACAGCTTAAAGTAACCAAGGATTATGTTTGGAATCAACGTGAAACTACTTCCCAAGGTACTTCCATCTTAGAACTTATCGACTTTGGCATAAATCGCATGAAGTACGCTTGTGGCGTGGTGGATGCGTTGATAAAAGAGATAAAGCTCGCCAGTACTGCAGGGAAGTGCAAGACAATGGTCATGATAGACGGATTCAATGCATTTACAGCGAATTACACACGCATCTTTGACGATAACAAGAGGATGGTTCTGCCCAAACAAGTGTCGCTGGCGATACCGTTTTGGGATATAACAAAAGATGATTGGTGTAACGGTGCAATTGTATTATCAGTAGATGAAAAGGCAAATAAGGTACATACAACAATTCGTATTGCGTAATTAGGCATTTCTTTATCCGAATAATATTTAATTTAATAGAGTTGGATTTGCGATAAAGAAAGCATTGTTTTATATTTAAACTAAAATTCAGGAAAACTTTTAGCATTAAACGAATAGATGCATGATAATACAAGAAAAAATCTTTTATTTTTAGGAACGACGAGACTCCTATCTTCCCAGATATTTGCTTGGCAAAGAAGGCTTCGACCATCTGGATCCTTTTGTTCCTATTGTAGTCGATGACTACAACCCCACGGAATTTGACAGCATGATAGAATATTATAAGGATCGCAAATGGATCAGGAACATAACACCCAGCGGTCAAAGAGAATTAGAATTAGTTACTAATAAAAATCCGCTAGTCTTAATGGACCATTGTAAATTCTTATAAAGTAATTGAACATTGAGATATTTATAATAATAAAATTTTTAAAGCTTTTAGCATTTTGTGGTTTTATTACTTTTAATTCCAAAAAACTTGGGATATATTTTTTTAATTAATAGAGTATTTAAAATTAAAAAGAAACATTTACCTTCAATATTATGGTCACTTTATTAAAATAAAACATAACAGTACATAATATTCCAGTCACCAAAGATATTTTAGTTTCTTATGTAAAAGATATATTAATACATTAAGAATATAAGTATAACATACATTGCATAAACGAATATCGTAGTACATTTTTTTAAATAGCGTAGTACGTACGTGCAACATAAATTTAGTAATACAGGTAACACTTTGAACGAGAGCGCAATTTTCTCCGGCAATTGAACCGGATTTTTCGTTTTCCAGGCGATTAACAATACAGATGCAAAGAAATATTACGAGATAATTTATTAAAAATAAGTTTTTAACGTTGTTAGAACTCAAATTTTTAAAAACAATCAGAGTTATATGCAGAATAAATCTAACAATATAAAAAAAAGACGCTATATAATGAATAATAATTACAAACTATCGTACCAACCATGGAAAGCATAGACTATGTTAACTGTTATTTTTGTTGTTAATTATATGTAAACTATCGTTAACTAAAATTTTGGCCCCATCTCTCCTAATGACGGCGTATCGGATGTATTACATCCAGTGCCTTGTCGATGTCACCATTTTGTGCAATTAACAGATGGGTAAGCCATGAACCTTCGTTGGTAAATCCCATCGCCATCATTGCTTCTACGGCGTTCTGAATCTTGGGATTTGGATGATAAAACTCGTTTTTTACTTCTTCAGGTAAGGGTGGATAGATTTTCTGATTTGACGATGATTTTTCCGGCTCTGGCACAGGTGCTGTCGGCGCGAATGGTGTAGCCTGTAAGATAAGGTATTCTGAACACGTGATACATTTGCGCAATAAAGAAGATTTAGGACTCATGAAGTAGCCATTAATACTAGACACAATGATTGTACTCGTAAATTGAATAAATTGAAAAATCAATGCTATTAGAATTAGGAACGATTTTAGTATTAGTAAAGCAAGTGATTTGCAAGTTTCTTATCAGTTTTTCGAATTCTGAATTATTTTTTGTATATATATATTTGTGTGTGTGTGTGTTAAATTATCACATTTATTAATTATATCCTAATACTTTAATATTGTGTAATTGTATCTAGAACATTTATGATTATATATGTTTTAAATATCTTTGTAACTTTTAATTATATTTTATTAACTGTACGTTCTAATCACCTACCGTTTATTTTGTACATATACGAAACATACCTGCTTAGGCAAAGTTCCATTCGAGGAAGAAGTGGAAGAGGTACGGCTGATACTGGGGCTTTCACGTTGTATCATCGTCCATTCCTCGGCTTCAGCTGCTTGTTCAGCAGAGGTTGCTGTTGCTGATGCAGTTGGAGATGCTACCGCTGCAGCTGTTATTGAATCCTTTTGTGCATTCTCCAAAGGAGTAGCTGCAGTATTTACTGGATCATTACGTAGTTTTTTTCCTTCACCTGGGAACTTCTTGGCGGAGTCCTCTGAAGATGTAGATGCACGGGTCTCGGGCTTTTGTGTGTTAGCCTTCTGAGTGCTGTCTGCAGATTTTTTATTAGAGGAGTCATTGTCAGCCATCACGGTAACATTAATGCCGAGTGGATCTAGAAATTGTGAAATGTTGGAGATATTGTCCTCGACGATCTTCAGCAGCTGTGAGAAGGAGTGTCTGGTAGCTTCTTGCTGCGAGTCTTCTGTCGCCTCAGTTGCAGCCTCAGCAGATGGTTCCCTGTACTGCTCCTTAGTCCGCTTCCGCTCTTGATTTTCGTCTGATGGACCAGCACAAATGTCTATTATAAAATTCTCCAGTGAGTTTATAATAGATGGATCAATAAGATCAAATTTACCATCTGCGTTGAACACTGGACAGCTACCTCTCTTGCTCTTGTTCTTATGGGGTTCATTGCACTTACGCTCGTCTTCTTTGTAGTGGTATGCCGCCTTCTTCACGAATTTGCGTACGTGATGAGCAAGACGACGGGCGTGATAGCTTGACCACACGATTGGCTGAGTCATACGGACCATGTAATGCTCTGTATGATTGCCGAGTGTCATGCAGTCGATACATAAGTCATAATCTGCACATTGCATGCATTTGAAACGAAAACCACAAATAGCCTTATCACAGACATCACATATTACGCCAGGATGTTGTATTTTTTCTATCTTTGACATGTCTATTATCTCTTGTTCTGATTGCAACATGATATAGAGCTTACAGATCATATTCTTAGCCATCTCATGCAATGCAATCTCCAATTCCTCGTCGGTGGATATGGTAATAGATTCATTTTCATCATCTATCAATATAAAAACAAGTTGAATAATTGTAGTTAGTATACCAGATGCTTTCCATTTAATAATACAAGTCGACATATGTGTTGTTTTATCTTTGTTGTTCTCTGAATGCCAAGAATAAAATGTATCGACTTGTGTTACTAAATGGAAAGCATCCAGTGTACAAGATGAATACTTTGATAAACATCAATTACTGACGTTAGTGAACCTCGCTGTTGAATTCCTCGACAAGACGAGGAAAAAAAAAAGAGACACAAAGAACTTACCTTTCCAGGTGACATTAAATCTCTTGCCCCGCAGATCTGGGAAGATGGTCTGCAGCTTCTCGCGCAGATATATGAAATTCGTCGCGACATCAGCATCAATGCCGAATCTACGCACTTCCGTGCAGGTCCATGGATCCTCGTTCACCAGGTACACCTTGAAACTTAGCTTGTTCGCCGTCATGTCTATTTCACGTTAAATCGTTAAAGTGTAGAGAAATGTTCGAAACAGTCCGAAATATCGACGTGCTATCGCTTTTCTTCTTCTTGTTTGACCTATATAAATCCGTCAACAGTTGTGCATCGTTTGTGAAGGAAACGCCACGACCGATTGCTTTTATATGCGATCGATAATTCTCGAAACATACGTCATACCAATACGTGTCTAGATGTCGCAAGCGTCTTCCGACGACTCCTTGAAACGCTGTGTAATCGCGTTCTTTCATTGTCATTCTATTTATTTCTATACTATTTCTTTCGTTCCTTTTTTTATTGATTTCATGATAAGATTCGAATATATCGGAGGAAAAGGGTTTTGCTCAGAAATATGATGATTTCGGGATGGGAAAAAATCTTTTCGTCGGACGAATTTGAACAGCGGAAATCGGTCGCGCACCGCCATTTCTAAGTGAGTCTGCCTATTTTGACAGATAGTAACCACGTGATCGTATTATATACGATGATTCACGATAGACGTGAGAGCGTCATTTCGTTGCGCTACAGAATTGCATCATAGAGTATAATAATTTCAACGTAGTTTTTTTTGAATTATATAAACTAGTTATATCAAAATTAAATATTTTACTGAATTATTATTTAAAATAGATTGTTTAAGGGCATTAGAAATGACCTGAGAATATATAAAATAATTGATATATAAAATAATTGAATAACGCGTAAATCTCCATTAATTCTCAAAATCGATTCGATTCTCGACTGCAATCAAATCTCTAATTTTACATCATAAACTATAATGAAAGATGTATATAATAATTTATTAATATAATTTTTAAGTGTTTACTTTAAAACTAAAATATTTATAGATATGTAAAATATTTATAAATAATATATAAGAAAGATTATTAAAAATGTATTTTAATTAATTACATTACGTCAGTTTACATTTTACAATTCATATTTCATTGATTCTATATTCATTATTTAATAATTTAATTTATGTTAACATATTTTTGCTAAAATACATATGTTAGAAACAACACATATGTCTTGATCTTATTGTGATTTTGTATTCCTCCTAGATACGCATATAGTTTTTATTTCTTCACTGATTTCCCTTTTATACATTTTGTAATTATTATTCGTATCTTAATTGTTTCTGATATTGATTTATTTTTATCACATATTTCTTTTTTCATTATATTAGGTGTAGTAAAAAGTCATCGCGTTTTTTTAAAAGACATCTATCAGTAAAAACCGCAATTACTTTCTTACCAACAATATAAATATATCTTGATAGAGTAAAGTTTCAGCTTTAAAAATCTCTTTTTTAAATTATACGATACGACAATTTTTAATGGAGTTATGAGCAATTAAAGTCAAAATAATTCTTTTATTTAATCCGCGATAACTCAGTAATCAAAAGTCGTAGGAATATTAAAAAAAAACGATTTTGTAGGGAAAGTATCAAGCTTTCACGATATGTAATCGAAAATTTTCTCAAATTCGTTTTGGACACGTTACAAATCCACAAAGTGAGAAGAAAATTTTGCGTCTTTTTCAGCTCGTAGTTTTTGTAAAAATTAAATGTAAAAATTATCAAACTCATATAAACTTAAAAAATGTGATAAGCTTTTAAAAGTAGAGATTTCAAGCTTTAAAACCCTTTTTTTAAATTTGAATTTCATTCATTATTGACGAAGATATTGTATATACAACTTTGAGCTAAAAAATACGCGATGACTTTTTACTACACCTAATATGTCATATAATTTACGTTTTCTATACATTTTTCATTACGGATTGGCTCATTGGCTTCGCAAGTGATATGGAACGATCCAGAATGGTCCAAAAGCATTGTAGCAGATATAACAATCTAGAAGCGTCTTGAAAGTAACAGGGAAAAGTGCACATTCATTCGCCACGATTTTGCGTACACGTATGCGCGCGACTCATTTTCTAGATTTGTCTATGCGCGCACGTGAACGGGTTGCCGTCGCGTTTACATAACTTATTTCGCTATATTCACGTTATATATTACGGACAGCATAGTAGCGATAAGGCTAAAATAACCGTATATTTTGCATAATTAGAAATAAACGCGCCATAACTGAGAACTGTGTCGGTGCCATAATACGTGAACGTTGCATGATCATCGACGAGAAATTCAAAATAATTGCATTTTTCAAATATTTCGCAAAAGTAGTATAAAACAGCAATATAATATAACGAGAGTTTGTCGACAAGATAGACAATTTAGGAAAAAATACTATTACAATTAATAATGTTAACCGCGATTATAATTTAGAGATAATATAAATACATTCGCGGCTATTTAGAATTATTCGAAAAGGCAGCTTCATGACTTTATATAAGGCAAAGGAAATATTAGAAAACGATAATAAAAATAACATCATTGATTCTCTCTGATCAGATGACAGTCAACAACTATTAATTTTCTGATATGCATTAATATTGTTCATAATTAAATTAGCAAATTGTTGTAGAACAAGATTGTTCACAGTTGTCGCTGAATCATATACTGGTACCATGATTACTAGGTGAATTTGATGATCGTCAGCTCTCTCCAGTCGCGATCGATGAATCATGTCATATACATAAATGTATATGACTTCGAGAGTAATCTAGCACTGTCCAGAAAGCAATTTTACAAACAGATATGACAGATGTATATAAACACATTATCAACTTGACGTCGCTATCTGTATTTTTTTTGAACATTTTACTTAATTAATTATTACTTAGAGATAATAAAATTGTTTGCAATCCGCAACAATAGAACTGTTGCTGTAATTTATTTAATTTATAAATATCTAATTTGTTTCTTATTTATTTTTCAGAATCTAGACTTGGGCTAAATTAAATTATAGATACTATTATAGATATATAATGTTAGATATATAATTATGTAAAAAGATGTTAATATATTACAGTTTATAATATATATAAAATATATATAATATTTAATATTTAATATATTTATAAATACATTTCTCTTTATATTTTTTCTGAAAATTGTAAAATTATTTTCTCGAAATGAGAATTGGACATTATAGCAGAAATTGGAATTAAACTTATATCGTATGTTAATGAAGTCGATAGGTTAACAAAGTTTCGGAAAATGTAAAAACAACAAGTTTGGAAAAATGTAAAAAAAATTGCTCATACATAATTATGCATAATTTTATTTATAATTATACGTAAATAATTTTTTTATATTTCTTCAAACTTGATTTTTTTCTAATACAATTAGTGCGAAAATTACCTTTTTAATTTTTAATGTTTTCGCATTACTATTATTATTTCTATTACACTAAAAAGTAATTTTACAAAAGAAAAAAGGATGTATGAACATGTATGGACATATTTCATATATTTATTATATATGCTTATAAATACTTATGCGTGTTTATGTATGTTTATACGTATTTATACATATTCGTGCATGAAAAATTTTTTACCAGGATATAATTATATTATATAAAAAATATATGATTTTATCTAGTTGGGGAAAATAATGTTACTATTTTCAAGAAAAATAAAAGAAAATAAATTATGTTATCTATCAACCATATTTGATAATGTCCATTCTGACAACGCATGTTTAAGATGCGATCTGTCGATCGTTTCCGATCGTAATTTTCTAATGGTGCTGATATTGGTCAGTTTATACTCTCACAGAATATACTCCCGATGCCACATTATAAATTTAAATGTGCACTTTCTGTATGAACATGTCCAGGGTTGGATATGAACGTCAATATTTTGAATATTTGTCAATGATTGGTAAAAGACGTAAAAGTCAACGACTTTTTGCATAATAAAAAATCTTGCATTGTGTTTACATTCACTTCTGTATCGTCATGCGACTGTATTGTCAGCGCAAATCTAATCTAAAAATTAATCGCTTACTTCAATATCTTCGAGTATGTTCATTGTTTGAACTACTTTTAATACATACTTAATGAAACACACTTTCTATTTACTGTGACATCAATAATCGAGGAAGCCATACAGTGCTCTTAATTAATTGTGTGATACCTTGCCTTTTATTGCATTAATTATTTAGAATAAATATTTTCTAGAAGGTATCGTTGATTCTTAATGTAGCGTAACGATAATAAGAAAGGCGATTAAAAGAAACTATTCTTGATTGATCGGTCGCAATTAGTTCCACATCACGGAATTATCCACGGAAAGAACGAGTTTGTTGAAGTATCTAAAAAATGTAAGTAAATACAGAAAACAATTATGTTGGACCATCAAAATAATTATATGGGAATTCAAGCATGAACAATACTGCAAAACGTTATGACATTCTAGTAACAAGCTTAAGTGCTTTCTACATAATTATTTTCATAGTTTAACAAAATTATTTTCAGATCTGCATCTAGTTAAATTTTTTGATATTTCAACAAAGTTCTTTCCGTGACGGCGTTATCTGAAGCATTTATTATGCATCAACGTCCCTGCATTTACCCCGCGTTACTCGATGAAGGCGTTTGTTCTGCTTGGCAGAAATTTTAGCCGTTTAGTTAGTCTCTGGGGTCTATGGCGTCGTAAACTCTGAACCGATTCTCCAACAAAATGAGATTATCGCTCTGTTCACTGTATCCGATGCTGTTTTGCGTTCTTCTCGGAACTTTGACAGGGAATTGCTTCAACGCCGATACCTTTGTTGATTTGATACTCGGTATCCGAAAATTTTATGTGGGCTCTGATGCGGCGTCCGTCATTTTCGTCCATCCTGGAGACATATATGAGGATTATGGAGGTCAGTTCAAAATATCTTTCAAATACTGATAAAACAAAATTTGTTTAATTGTAACTGTGTGAGGCTGGATTGTTTCACTTTTCGGTAAACTTCAGCTCACTATCTTATTCTCTTACTTTCTTATGTTCTTATTCTTTTACTCTTTTGTTTATCTAATAAATAAATTATCTTATAGTTTATCTAAAAATGAAACAACCGGCCCTGAAATAGCAAGATATATTATTTATAATTAGATTTAATTCTATTCTATTAATATACAGTATTATTTTTTTCTATGTATGAATATGTTAATACGTTGCCTTACTGCTTTTGTATGTCCAAAATTACGCAACAGAATTTTTAGTATTATACCATATAATAAAAAATATTGTATACTTTTATAATTTTATAATATATACATTACGTTATAATTCTATAATTCTTATATTATAATTAAATAAGACTATTTTAATTGTGTTAATTAGCATATTTGTTAATTTTTATTGTTATCTATTTATTTTTTATATTATGAAAATTTTATATTAAGGTGGAATCACACGTTCAATTTTTTGAATAATAAGTATGCACTCATGCATGCTGTTATGCTTGGTTTGATGCATACAGTTTAACGTTTGACAAATTAACTATGAAATTAGCAATTATTTCTTTTGGTGTATGCAAAAAAATAAGCTATGAAGTAATCCATAATAAATATAAAAATTATGCATATATATATATATATATATATATATATATAATATATATGCAGCATGCAGTGCTCAATGCATGAACGAATTTTAGCATACACCAGATCAGATATGACTGTATGCATGCTATCATTCAAAAAATCGAGCATGTAATTCCATCTTTAGATGCATTTGTTTCTTTACAAGTATTAAAAAAATTTTGATAGTGTCAATCATCGTGACTGTGGCGTCACGTTCAACGTGTTACTTTAACTAACAAATGTTTAGTCAATAAACATTGCAACGTCGATCATTATGATTAATAGCAGTTATTTTTACACGACTTCGCTTTGAAATTTTCTAATTGTCTTCTCTTTCTATCCCATAAATTTATAAAATTGTAAAGCTATAAATAGTATACGGAAAAAAATGTTTGGTGGAAAATGAACAATCCAGAATTCTAGTTAAATTTACAAGATTTTTAGTTAAATCTATTGAATGTTGGTTATTTTAACTAGAATTTTAATATAAATTTTAACCAGAAATCTAGATTTAACTACAATTCTGAATTGTACAATAGTTTAACGAATTTTCCACCAGAATTCTAATTAATTTAACTAAACATTTTTTTTGTGTAGAAAAAGATAAAATTGCTAATATACTTTAATCTTCTAGAACTTGACAGAGTTGTCAGAATTTTAAATATTTGAGTTGTTGAGCTGATTTTGCAAAATTCTTGCTGTAGATTTACGAATCAATCATCTGATACATACGAGCTCCCGCTTATTGAGCCGACACTACATAATGACTGTGGATGTGCACTTTAAAAGCTTGTGGAAAACGCTTAAATACTATCATGAAATAATCCAGCCTATTACCATCGTCATTTTACCCGACTTCGAGGCGTATCTAGAGTTTGTGGACGCCGTTAAGGTCTACTCCATGTCCTTCCCGGTGTGGTTTATTCTGTTTCTCTACACCCCCGACAACAACATCCATGACCATTGCCATAAGCCAATCGGTAATCCCTTTAATCTGGCGTTCGACACGCAGATGTTGGTATTGTGTAATAACGAGATAATCTTGCGGGAATGGTATTCCATCAAGGGCGACACCGTCAAAATTTTTGACCTAGCAGAATGGAAAGACAATGAAGGATTTGTTCCTCTCACAAATTTGTCTCTCTACGAACGAAGGAAAAACATGGAAGGAGTTGTTCTACGAGCGGTCAGGATAAAGGTGCTCAATAAGATTTAATATGCTTTTTTCTATAGTATATATATATATATATACACACACACACA
>NW_017305779.1:6103928-6126430 GCF_001594115.1 Trachymyrmex septentrionalis | reverse complement strand
TATATATTATGTACATATATATATATTGCTTGATATATATTTTATATGCATAATATGTACATATATAAATAATATAAAAATAATATAAAAATTTGTTAAAAAGATCTTTACATTAATTTTTTAACAATTAAAAATTAAAGATGTTTGAAGTGCCAAATATTTCTATTACTAATGTTATTAATTTAAAAATTCATGTACTGAATAATTCTATAATTCTTACGTTAGAAATAATTATGAAATGGTTTCTGTTTAATTAATTGGTGTTAAATAAATGCAGGAGTTTATTTCGGTAATTAATGAGAATCTAATGGCTACTGTGTTCACAAAAGTATTCGAGGAGCTCACAAGTCATCTTAATTTCACCGTGAATATTGTCTCACAAAAGCTCGAATACGGTATACGGAATCGACAAACTCTCATCTGGTCTGGAGTAATGGGAGAGATCGTATATGGCCGCGCGGATTTCGCAATCGCCGACGTGGCGTTGACGAGTTTTCGAATTTGTTTTGTCGATTTCACGCTGCCCTTGGTCGTATCTAAAATCAATCTGTATTTCAAAGAACCGGGAATATGTGGCGTCAAGTGGATCGGCTACTTTCAGGTGATATCATTTATTAACATTCAAATTAGTTTAACTTTTTATCTCGTTATTATCACCTCGAAAATAATAAATGAGGTTTGTCTAAGGCGTACTGCTCATTTAAATCATACCTCATCAATTTTTTTTTATTATTCCGTATAAACAATGTATAATATTAAATAAAAATATATGATAAATGAGCAATGAGAAATAATTATAGATAAAAAATTCTGATAAGTAAAAAATACTGATAAGTACAAAACTAGTTGCTTAAATTACTTTTTACATGTTGTAAAAAAAGATTAATAAATTAATTTGATTTTAGCAAAAAAGGTTTTGCATGTATATAATAGCAATATCTTATCTTATTAGCTCAAATATCAATTAAGCTACTAGAATTTTCAATTTTAACTTGCGTACAAATTAGTATAAAATGAGAAGTATAACATAAAATATCTTAATATAATTTTGGCAATGTGTCGAAACAGCTTACTTTTAAATCGAGCTTGAATTGATTATAAACTTGAATTAATCTTTTATACTTGTACAATCGCAACAGACTTTCAGTTCGCGCACTTGGGTTACAATTATCATGTTGATAACGACCGCACCGTTACTCTTATTCTTCATGAAAACATGCCGCGATCAATCACGAAGTACCGTGGATCTGATCTCTGAGAATTTCATCTGCATTTGGGGTATCTTTTGCCAGCAGGCGCTTATAGGTATTAATATAAAATTTATAATACTTTTAAAGCAATTAACTTAAACATTTGGTCATAAAATATTCATAAAATATGTCACGACTGCTTCGTTTTTTATAAAGAGGATAAGATAATTTAAATTTTAATTAAGTTAAGAGTTAGAGTGACTCCGGTATATACGCCGCACCAAAAACTTATTTTATTAAACAATATAATATATTATAGAACCGTATATGTGTGATAACACAAACTATAGAAATCAAAGCTTTAAACGGTCTAATTGCATTGGATCTTAATGCTTGTATGATTCTTATATGAATTTATATACTTCGTATGTAGTCCCTAGAAACGCGTGCCGAAATAAAAACGCTAACTTTACTAAACTACCGCAGTAATATCATGAGTTAAATTGACTAAAAATTTAACCAATTTTTGATGCTTATTCGTATCTTTGAAACGATAATAATAATGTTGAATGACATATTAAAATCTGTAAATAATTAATTCTTTTTGCAAAATATATTACCTCGGCCGGAAGTTGAATCTGGATCTCTTGCATTCCATACTTAATTTATTAAGTATTATTTACTATATTTGAAGTAAACGAACTATATCAGTAAAAACTTTGTACTGTTATGAAAAAAAATATTAGAAATCCGAAATATTTATATTTTGTATTAAAAAATGAACTTGTTTAAACCCTTGTATTTTTGCCATATATCCCAGGGGATGGGATATATGACTATTCATAGGGGGAAGCAGGATATGTACGGCTCATGAAAAATTTACAAATAATGAATATAAATAAGACGTAAAATGACACAATAATTTATAAAATGCGTTTATAAAGTTTTATTAAGGAATGAGAATAATAAATATGTACTCGTATATGAAGTAATAAATAATAATTACAATCTTCGTACATATTACAAGTGTTATGACATGAGATACATATTTTGTATGCGTTTATTGCATTTAGTGTATTGAATTCAATCTGCGCACTTTGTATGATTTGGGCATAAATCACGCTCGCTAAAAATGCTGTATATCTCAAACAGATGGAATATACAACACAACAACTAAACAAAGAATACAAGAGCAAAAAGATACTTGTATTTTGTTATGCTTTACTATTCCTCTACACTCATGTATCACGAAATAACCACTAAGTCTTTTGCACGTCCTAGTGCAGTAATTATTTTATGTAGATTATAATTTATGATGGCGCTACTTAACACAGTGACAAATCGATTCAACTCACAATAATTTTATTAATATTAACAGTAAAAAACTGAGTAAAGAAATCATAACACAATATTATTATAACATAAAGGCATGTAACAAAATAGATGCGGGAAAATTACTCCCACTTCTTCTATTTTTTCTTCTGCGGCGTAAATCCCAGCGCGGCGTATTTGCCGAAGTTACCCTAAGTTTAAGATAACTTCGAATTCTGTTTTCTTCTTTTTGACTGGAGTTGTAATTAAACTTATTTATTTCTTTAGAATTTCCGAAAAGTTCATCACTGCGTGTCGCGTACTTCACGATACTTTTGGCGGCGGTGCTAATAATGGCTCACTATTCAGCGGCATTAATTTGCTTCTTGTCGGCGTGTATTCACGTCTTACCTTTTCAAACGCTAGACGAATTCGTTAACGATGGTACCTATAAATTAATCGTGATACGCGATAGTGCCGATTATGACATAGTCACCGTAAGTTCACTCAGCGATCAAAGTCTGACTTTCACTTTTATAGTAGCTCATACACCTTTTGAGCGATCAAAGTTATATCAGATCGTTGCATTCGGTAACATGGAATTATGGTATTTAACATCTAACGTGATTTATATAATTATAATTTATGCTTTACAAGACATTTTTGCGACAGTTTCAGGCGCAGCACGAGGAAAATCCTTTCTATATAAAACTGATGAAATTAATGAAGGACGAATCGGAATTGCCGAAAACCCTAATAGAAGGTTTCATGCAAGTACGATTAACAATCTATATTTTTATGCAAGACGAGTAAAATACGAATCAATTTTAACCAGAGAAAGTTACTTTTTAAAAGTAACTCGTTACAGTTACTGTTACTTGAAAAAGTAATTTTTCCGTTACTTTTTTAAAATCGACGACGACCAATCACAGCAGATGAGTGCCTTATAGGAGCTTTTTAGTCTCAAGCGCTATGAGTGGCTTGTGTCTAAACGAGTCATGTCCAATCGTGTGCCAAGTAACGATAAAAGTACCTGTAAAATTTGTCACTGTTACCAAAAAAATATAATTAAATTACTAAATTAAAATTCGTTATCGTTATCAAAAAAATGTAACTAAGTTACCGTTATAATTATAAAAAAAAATAATTCAGTTACTAGTAAAGTTAACCAAAAAGTAACTTGTAACTGTAACTTCATTACGAGTTTCTTCCATTCCTTGATTTTAACAATATAATTGTTATCTTTTATTTTCATAAATTACTTTCATCTCCTAATTAATATTATAATTATTTCAGCACATTAAAACAATTTTTTATTTAATCTACTACTTGTTCAGGTATGCAACGAGAAAAATGTTGTTTTTATGGCGACGAGTGCTCAAAAGAAAAGCCTAGAAAAGAAGTTACCTTGTAAGTTATCAAGCATCACTACTGAGAGGATAAACAATTTAGCAATCATCCTTTCCAAGGATAATCCATACACAGGCGTGATAAATTATTAGTGGGTATATCTATCACAAAATTCTTTTTGCACATTTAATCTTTTCTTCCGTCGTAAAAATATTGCCTTTACCAGTTTGCAGAAATTTTTGAACAACGGTATGATAATGCGTTTGAGGCAGACATATTCATCGCAGTTGATTGAAAATAAGATTTTCAAGCCGGTTTATTTATTTAACGTCATTCCAATTTTGGCAATTCTTTGCGGTGGCTTTATTATAAGCATCATAACGTTGATTATAGAGAACATTCATTATCGATCAAGGAGAAGACAATCGAAAGTCCTTTATCCTTCTAGAAAGCTATTTATTTAAAAAATATAATTAAGATAAAACTTAAAATTTAATTTACTAAGAAAAAAAAGGTACATCTTTTTAGGAAGAGAATTTTTTCATCTTCCTTATTTCTCTATGAATAAAAATTTTCCATTTGTATATGTATATGTGTGCTTATGTGTGTGTGTGTGTGTGTATATGTGTGTAAATTTGTCACAGTTAATTATTATTTAAACTTTTTCCTTTACTTTGATTGTATACGTGTTGTTGTTTAAAATAACTTTAAATAAATAATAATGTTTATTGTAATATATTTAAGTATTGATATTATTAATAATTTTGTATTTTAGATGTGATAATATGATTATAATATAGATAGTATATAATTATTTAAATTATTGTTATAAGTGAAATTTACGATGTATTAACACTAAAATAAAATAAGAGTTAAGAGAAATACATTTCTAGCGAGAGGAAAAGGTAAACTTTTCTAAAGCTATTTTTTATTTTAAATATTCCTTTACATGCTTGTTAAAAATTATTCAATTTTTTTTTAAATTGTTAAAAAATCGCTTAAATTATTAATAATTAAATGATACATCAGATTATTCATATCAAGAAGATCTTTCTCTGCTCAGCGCTACATTTCTTTTGCGAGATATGCACGTTTAAATTTGCACTGATCTTTATATATCGAAGTGAAAACTAAGATGACACTTAAATGACATATCTAAAATAGCAACATCGAGCGATGCACAGATAAATAATGCTGGTTGCGGGAGCTTAACGATAATGAATAATTTATCAGTCTGGTCGATGATTCGCCGATAAAAGTCATATCGTCGCATATCTCGATATAATTTGTAATAATGCTGCCGCACATCACCCAGTGACACTCTTTTGCACCCACTCCTAGATCCTTGGAACCGATAAATCCTCGTTTACGATGACCGTTCTTCAGTCACGCGTTCGCACTCTCTTGAATCGCGCTACCCTTATTTCTTTCTTTAATCCTCGCTCCAAGCAGTAATAGTCACGCTTTTTGATAAAGTATTCCGCGATACATTGTTACTCTTAGTAAGATTTCGGAATTAAAATACCAATTTCGCATACCTCTCTCTATTTTTATATTTGTTTTAACTCATATGATGGCTCATATAAGTTCTTGCTTCGAATTCATTGTTAATTATTTATTTATCGTAACAGTATACAATTGAATAAAAGAGATATATATTTTTTTACATGGTGATCGTTTATCTAAGTTCTTAATTTAAACCTGTACTTTGCGAAATGAAATATATGATAGTGCGATCGATCGCGATACTCTTCTTCGTGTTGGGTATCAAATCGTTGACAGAAGAAATAAGTACTAATAATTATTTCCGATTAATTAACGACGTCCATAGATATTATCGCACGTCATGTGTTATTTTCGTACAATCTGATAATTACGGTAAGTACTAGGAACAATTTCCAGCTATCATTTCTCATATTGCACTTCTAGCCAGCTGACAAAAAGAAAGTTTCTGCAAATTTTTGAACAAACATTGAATCAGAATTTTATGTGTAAATTAATTCTATACAATATTATTTAATGTATAAGATCTGTAGATGACAAAGTTAAATTATAAATTAATGAATTATTATATGATGTAATGATTATCAATAATATGTTATTAAATAATTCAACATTATTTGATTAAAAAATAAATAATTACGCAGTAAATAATTACGAAGTATTAGATAAAAAAATAGTTATATAGATACCTACTAATTAATTATTTTTTAATTTTAAGAGAAATTTTAATATTGTTATTAAATAAATATACGACAAATAAATTCAATAAAATGTAACTAAATAAAAAAATTAATTAAATTAAAAAATTAAATGTTATCATCTCAGTTATGACCTAGAAAATTATACCTAATATTGATATTAAGTAAAATGTAATATGCATTTTTTATGCAAATATTGTAGATTTAAAAACGACGACATTGGTGCATACATTGTCGCGCGAACTCTCACAGCAGCGAGTCATGATTATGACCATAACTTTTTCAAATTTGATGAGCAAATACAATAATTACCAGAAGAATATCAGGCTGCCCTTATTCGTCGTTCTCCTCGACACCGAGGAGACCATATGCGAATTCGCCAAGACCACGAAGGGCATAAAACCCATTTCTTTCCCTATCTGGTTGGTTGTGTTTCTTCAGCATCTTGGAAACCCGCTTAAAGACTACTGCACGCATCCTGCCAATAACATATTTAACGTGGACGTCAGCACCCAGATGCTGATCCTGTGCTACAATCGCCCGATTCTAGTCGAGTGGTATGCTATTCGTGATAATTATACTAAAACGTTTGATCTGGCTACATGGTCTCCTGATAGAGGTCTGACCCTAAGAACACAAGAAAATCTGTACGCCAGGAGGAGCGACATGTTTGGTGATGTTGTACGCGTGACGGTTGTAAATGTAAGTTTTTATCTTTCCCGAACTCCATTGTGCGCTACTCTAATGTTGCGATTTAAAGAAGGTTATAAGCGACAACCTTGTAAAAAATAATCAGCATAAAAAAAATTGCCTCGCAATTTGTCATGGAATCAATATTAGAATTTAACGATAACTTCGTAGATCTCTATAGATGTAAATTGACTTGCCAATTCTGTTGATAAATGCTCGAAGAACTCGCCATTAGTCACGCTGAAGAACGGTACGATGGATGGATTTTTTGGTTTGCTACTGATAGAGCTCAGCAAAGCGATGAACTTTACGATAAAGATTCTGGATCCAGTGGACTCATTCGGTAGTTGGGATCCGCAGAATGGTTGGTCAGGTGCGATTGGCAAGTTGGTGAACAATGAAGCTGACATCGGCATAGCCGCATTCACAGTAACAAACGATAGACTAAACGACGTCGACTTTTCGATACCATTGATACGTACACAATACCGCCTCTATTTGCACGAGCCCATCACGCCTTACGTGCAATGGTTCTGGTACTTTAAGGTAATAATGTTTATTTTAATAATAATAATATTATTTAAATATATTAGTTGCATATTAATTATACAAGCTATAGTTATAAAATTGCGAACTAGACAAAGACTTTATCTTTATCTTGTGTTAATTTGTAATAAAAAAGTAAAATTATTAAAAATTATTCAGTTACATCTTTAAGAAAAGAAATATTAAAGTAATTTGTGTGTGTGTGTGTGTGTGTGTGTGTGTGTGTGTATATGCGTGGATGAAAATTTATAATAACAAAATCTAATAGAATAAATTATTTTCTTTTATCGATAAATCTTACAGGTATTTAGTCCTGGAGTTTGCGTTAAATTAATAATGATAATAATAATTGCTTCTATTTTGTTGACTGTTATTAAAGCAAAAGGATTCTCGATGAGCATAATATCTGACAACTATATTAAAGTTTGGGGTATTTATTGCCAGCAAGGTCTGCCAGGTAATGCTCTTTTTATATTCAAGCAAAACAATAAGTCATCATGATATCAAAATGATGTTAAAATGATTCTAAAATGATCATTAAAAGTCATTTTTCAAATTACGATTAATTTGAATGTCATTTTAATGTTATTGTTGTGACCTGTTATTCTGCTTGGATATATATATTTAATATTTAATGTATTTCTAATTAATATTTCTAGCATAATTTTTCTATATTATTTGTGGTAATTTTATGTAATTAATACATTGATAATTGTTAATATTTATCAATATATGTATATTTGGCGCCAGAATAGAACGCACACACATACACACACACACACACACACACGCACACACACACACACATATATATATATATATTTCTTTTTTTCGCGCTCGCAGAATTTCCCATAAAGTCATCGATGAGGCTGGCTTTTTTTTCGATTTACGTCTCGTCGGTAATAATTCTGTCCTCCTATTTCGCCTCATTGATCAGTTATTTGGCACTCAATACAGCTAAACTGCCTTTTTCCACTTTGGAGGGATACGTTGAGGACGGCACTTACAAATTACTCGTTCTACAAAACAGCGCTGAATACGACATTCCTCTTGTAAGTCTATTCTTACTTACAGCTTAAAAATTACTTTGCTTAACAATGATATATTACCTAATTATAGAATTTTTTGTTAAAGCGCTCGCGAATAAAAACAATTTCGCGATTATAGCAAAAAAAAATTTTGAAATGCAACATAAATGAGTTTTAGTAATTCAGTAATTTTTTGTAAAAAATTTGATAATTTTACATATTAAAGAATTTAAGGGGGTATTCTTCTAAAAATATAAAGAATCGACCATGACCTTGAGAAAAAAATATTTGCTTCCTCCATTCTTAGTTTAGTATGACTTCGAACGTTGAGTAAGGTGAACGTTAGCACGCAATTGATCACTTATTTTAAATTGTGTAAAATAATTTTACTTGCTAAAATAGGTAAAAAAGGAACAAAAATAAAGCTTGTTCATACAGATCGTCAAAAGGAACGAAAATTTCGAAGTAGCAACACACCGCTGAAATGAGCACGAAATTTGTTAGCACATTGGCAAAAAATTTCGAAGTTTCTGAAGACATCGACTTTACTAGTTTGAAAGAATTCGGCTAATGCATTAAAATTTTTTTTGACAATTGTTTTTTTGACAAACCGTTTTTTTGACAATTACCTCGCATGTTATTTGTAAAAATTACAAATTGTAATATAAAGTTTTTTTAAACCACTAATCATAGTTTGGGTTTTAAAATTTCCATGCAGTGTAATATTGCAATGAAGTGTTAATCCCTTCATCTCCTCATATTAAAAGTGTATATAAAATTAACGTAAATTACATTGCATTGTATTCGTTGTATGTGGCTTTTGAGTTGGCAAAGAAAGTCTCTTTATTTTGCAGTTTAATGGACATTGGTCAAAAAAACAGCTTATAAAATATAAAGAATCGATCATAACCTTGAGAATTTATATTATAACTGCTTTGAAAATATATATGAAGCGACACCTGTAGTTTACGATAATATTTTAAAAAAAGCAAAAGAAAAATAATAAATGAAGAAACCGGAAATATTGCAATCAGCTTGACAGTTTTGGGCGACAGAATATAGAAAAAAGATAATTTTCTTCTTTATTTGGTGTCTCTACCTTTATAGAAAAATATTTATAGATTACTTTTATAGATTAATATTATATCGAAGAAAGTAGTCGATACTGTAAAAAGTAGCTTTTGTCGAGCATGTCATTGATGGAACAAGAAGAAAAACGAGAACATTGATGAATATAATGATTGATATATGAAATTCACGAAAAGAAAACTGCTCTATAACGGCAATGCGGGTGAAATAAAGATTGACTTATTACAGAGATGTTTTCGAGATCTGAGGAGAAATATAGAGTTCGATACGTCATGTATATTGGAGATGGAGAGATTTGATGCAATAAAACCGAAGTCACAAATACACTTAAAAGTTTTACTCATGACAAACCACCTCTTAATGGATAAGTGCTATAGATATTATTTATGAAGATTTATCAGATTCTTTAGTAGAAAGATGTTTACAGAAACGCAAAATAATAATGAATTTTAATTTATTAATTTGGACTTTTGCTCCAAAGCACATTTATTCAAGACCAAAAATTGTAGAAATCGCCGCTTTCTTAGCAGTAATAATATTTAATGAAGGCTTTTTGCCACTCTTAAAAATAATGAGTGTTATGGGAGCAACTATTGGCCAGAAAGCGGAGAAACGCAATATATTTTTATATTTTTTTAAATTTTGCAGTATACCAAAGATTCTTTATTATTGAAAATGTATGAAATATATGTCCTTGTGAAACATTATTTGTATCAGTCGTTCAGAGCTCGAGTGAGTTCGCTAAGCAAGCAAAAATCGATTGCCGAGAAGAAATAACTGTTTAGCGAGCTATGTTCGAGTAAGAGGAGAGTTCCCTCTATGGTTCTGGATTAGCTGATTAATAGTAATTAAAATTTTCTCTGTGTAAACTGCATGCAAAAACTTTAAAAGCGTTTTTCTCGAAATTGTATTTTTCGTATTTCCATGATATCTCAAGATCGACTCGTGTATACATCTTCAGCACATGTGTATCTACGTTTCTAATCACGATTACGTTAAAATATTGTTTTTTTTTGTTTTGATAATCTTTTAAAATGTAAAAAGTTAATGCAAAAATTTGTTAAAATGCAAAAATCGAAATTTAATTTCCAAAATGACATCATTTTTTTTAGTTTTTAATATTTTTCTTTCATTCTGACCTACTATAATCAAAAACATACTAATTAAGAATCTTTTTGAATTTTTTTGTTTCGATCAAGTAAAACCGGCCCAATCATAGAAGCTAAGCGTAAAGATTTTTTTTTATTGATTATTTCAAAGCGTTCACTGATGATAATTTTCATTTTCTTTTTTTTACACAAATGTTGTCTTTTTTCCTACATATTGTTTAAATTAATAAATGTATAGAAAGAACCAGATACTCAATTTTTATTGGTTCTTCATAAAAGATAAAAAAAAACGCAAAAATAACATCTGTTACAGTAGAATACCCTCTTAATTTTATTTGTAGAAAATATATTATTCTTAATTTTTTTATCCTCATAATGAATTACGGGCAAAAGTTTATAAAAGGCATTCTATCCCAATTATGTGTTATAATTGAAGGAAAAACGCAATGTATTATTATTCAAATTATAATTTTTTAAATTTTGCAGTATACCAAGGACCCCTTATTACTGAAAATGTACGAATTGCGGGAAGATAAGGAATATTTACCATTTAATTTGTTTGAGGGATTCAAGAAAGTTAGCAATGTCACCTCATTAATGACATTAACGGTGTTAAATTTTTAAGTTGATTTATGCCAATTTTTACATAGATTTGCGAGCGGATGGACTTGGCGTTTTATACGACGGAAGTATTCAAAAACTATTTGAGCATTTATATACAGTGTGAGCTGGTATATATTAATACCGGAAGAATCGATAATAATGCGATAACTTTAAAGAAAGGAAGTCCTTATACTGGCTTTATAAATTACCAGTAAGTCCTAAGTATATATATTTATTTACAGCTTTATTTTTTAAAAAATAAATATTTTAAATATCTTTTTAATTTTCAGTTTGAGGCGATTTCAACTTAACGGCGTTGTAAATAAGTTAAAAAACAAGAATCCCTCAACAATTTCAATGAAGAGCGTTGGTAATTTTACGGTTGATATAACCGATGTAACGCCAATTTTAACAATTGTAATAGGCAGTACGGTCCTGTCATTATTTATCTTGATAATCGAGAAAGTGTATTATTCATTTAAAACTCCAAACTTTAAGAATGATGAATCCATTACGAAATTCACCTACAATCTTAACGTGAGAAATAAATTGCGGAAGGAATACGAGAAGGACTAAGACTTTTATAACAAATTGATTGACTATTAGTCATAATACATATAAAAAATAGTTATAAATGCTGTAGGGATTTATTATCTGTAAAACAATACTTGCAATAATATCTGCGTTTATCAATTTATTTAACAAATTTAACAAAATATTTCAAGTTATATTTATATTTTGGAAAGAACAAAAATTTCCTACATAAATAATTTTAATTTACTATTATTTTACTTTTTCGCAAAATGTTGCTGCGGATTGCGTGCTTATATCTCGCTTATACAAATATAATTAATAACATAATAATTAGAACTGAATGAATAATATATTTATATTAGATTATTATTAAATATATATATAGAGTAAGAATTTTATAATAATGGATGTACTCGAAAGAGTAGAGAGACTATAAAAATATATTACATGGTTAAAAACTGGATTTTCCGTCTCTCGACGTATGCGAAAAATCGCCAAAGTTATTTGGATTGCATATTTAGCTGGAGGTTGTTGGAAATATTCTAAAAATGAGAATTGCTAATCCGTTTGATATGCACTAAATTCTCGCTTTTCACGATAATCAAAAAATATATATTTGATTTTAAAATACTCAATTATACTTGCCTTCTGTATCTATATTTGTAACCTCTCTTGGCTATACGTAATCTCCTGTAACAAAGACGATCTTTTATGGTTCTAATAAGACGAGCTTGCAATATTTAATCTGTCACTAAGCCCCTGCAGTAGAAGGAATAAAGAATTAAGAATAAAGAATAAATGATTTTAACCTATCAGAAATCGAATACATTAGAATACACGATTTCTGATAGGTTGAAATCATTATTCCTTATTGTGCGCAGCTCCTTATTTTTCTCTCATCCAATATGTTTTGCTGATAATTCTGAAGATTTTTTGGACGCATATTCCAACTCTTGTCTAATTTTATTTTTAAAATGTATTCTTTTAAGAATTTTAGCCATTTTTTATACCGGGCAATTAAATTCTCTTATCTATTATTTAATTTAATATCTAATATTTATTAATATTTTTACGACCGACTGCTGCCAACCGAAGGTTGACAAAAAACGAAAGAAGTATACGTTTCACCGAGTCGGATCGATGCAGTTATAATTTATCCATAACTAGGGTAACTGTCTTTATTAATGTGTCTTTTAGCCAACTTGCTTATTACTGAATTAATTATTAAACTGTAACTTTAATTTTATCTGCTTGCAATCAATATCGGTTTTTCAACTATTTCTTTTTCTTGTAATATTTCTTTAATCTAAAAAATGTTAATACTTTATAATATTTTTTTGACAAAAATAAAAAATATGTTTTTGTCCCTATTAGTAAATCCTCCAAGCGGCGATGGTTCTATTAATGTGCCCCCAATTTGTGTGCCTATCCATATTTGACTCATTTTAACATATAGTTACTAAAATAGATAATAAATTTAAGCTAATTAATATTACATAAACCATTATTTCAATGTACATTCATAACACAACGTTCAGCTCCAATACAGGGCACATTAAAAGGGTCAAGTTTAAAATCTTGCGGTATTTATTGCTGGATTTACATTTAAATTTTCCTTTTGAAAAATATTTAAAATACTTTAGTACTCAAAATATAAATCTTCGGTATTATGTGATGTATGTGTATGCATTAATAATTTAACACTTAACAAGAAAAAATATTTTTTCTTATTTATTCGTGTCAGTTTTCTTTACGACTTATCAAAATACAAAAGCGCACTAATAGAGATAGACACAGTAATTGGGACAGTTACCCTACAATTATCTTCTTATCAATTTTTGGCTACAGACTTTTTATTGACCAAGCTTGGTAATTTATAGCACATAATTATCATTAATTGTATTGTTAATAAATAAAAATAATTGCGTCAACATAAGTTTTTGATTGGTTAGAAATGAGTTCTCGTTGTATGCATGTTATTTGATTGGATGTTGATTAAATTCAGGAATTAAATCCATTAACCAATGAGATGTATTGTTAGTAGGGAATTTTAGTGACTCTCAGTAATTAGCACATATCATAAGCTGTGTTCAAACAGAGCTTTCAGCAAAGGCACAAATCGACACAAAAGCCATTCTGTCTTTGTTTCTTATTGATTATCGAACAAGAACAGAATGACTCTTGTGTCAATTTGTCTTGTGTCTCTTGCTGAAAAGCTCCCAGAAAAATATCAGCTCAGTGAGTATGTAGATACGACAGTTTCTTTTGACACTTCCTTAGTGTTCCAATAAAATTTTCAAATAAGTTTTGTTTCTTCTTGTTTTCTCATTCACCCAGAAAATTTTTTAATCTAATTTATCCAACTCATTTACACACGAACTTGAATAATACTTGATTTATGTAAATCTTCATTGATTTAATAAAAATATACATATATCTAAATAAAAATCTAGAAAAATATAATAAACGTTACGAAAACATTGCAAAGAATGAACAGATAGAATACATATGTTATATGTTAAAAAGAAATATGATATCGGCTTTCCGGAAAAAATGTTTCATATATAAATATATATAATTATTATGTAAAATTATATATAATTATATCAAAATTGACATATTTTACAATTATATATAATTATATATGAAATATAATGAAATAAGAGAAGAACTCAAGAGAAGAATTAATTTGGGGAATGCGTGCTTCTATTCGGTTAAGAAACTACTCGGTTCGCGGATATTGTCTAGGCGCTTAAAAATTAGAATTTACAGAACGATTATTTTACCGGTAGTCCTTTATGGCAGCGAAGCGTGGTCACTTACGTTACAAGACGAGAAAAGATTTAGGGCTTTCGAAAATAAAGTACTTCGAAAAATCATCGGGGCAAAACGCGATGAGGAAACGGGCGAATGGAGAAAATTACACAACGCAGAATTACATCAATTATATAATAGTCCGGATATTATTAATGTCATAAAATCGCGTCGATTAAGATGGGCAGGTCACGCGGCGCGTATGGATGAGAATCGAATTGCATATAAAGTATTAATTGGTAAACCGGATGGGAAAAGACCATTGGGTAGACCAAGACGTAGATGGGAGGATAATATTAGAATGGACCTTAACGAAATGGGGTACGAGGGTCACAAATGGAGGGATCTTGCTCAGGGACGGGAACAGTGGCGAGGTTTGGTATTTGCGGCAATGAGCTTTCGAGTTCCTAACGCCTAATAATAATAATAATAATATATGAAATATGTCTATATATAAAAATTTTTTTCGAGTTTTTATTCCGCGACATTTTCTATTGATTGTCTAATATTAAAATTATATTCTTTCATAATTTTTATGCATAAGGTTGAGATATATTTCAATTACTAAAGAACAAAATTGTAACCTTTTTAATATACATAAATTTATTGTGTGCAAAATTTGTTTATGACAATTATTATTTTCTTACAACTATTCTGTTATTTCTAAAAATCTTTTTTAAAGCTATCAATACTATTTTTGTTACATATAACATTTTTGTTATATAATAATATTTATATAATAATATTTACATAATTATAAATAAAATTTTTAATTATTAATATTTATGAATTGCCATTACTCACAATTGTAATAATTTATATCTACATAAAAATTATTGTTTCATCTATTATATTTAATTCGCTTTAATATAATAAAAATGTAATAAAAATTGAATATCCACACTATCAACATTACCGGCAAGCGGAAGTTCGTCCGCAGCTTGCAGTTTCTTGCAGTAGTCGATTCTATACGCACTCAGGTAGCATAGCTTCGCCGACGGGCGCAACGGATGCGAGTGAGCACGCGCTTACATTTCCGCTTTCTGTTTGACCGGAAGTGACCTTTGCCTCATTAGAAAAAACCTGCACGCACGCATCAATCCCAAGAGCTATCCCATATATGTATTGCTTCGGTATACATACATGTACAATCTGAATCGTCTTTACCGTTGCATCGAAGTTAGCAACAACGACGTTGATTATCGATTACGGAAATGAACGTGTCTTCATGAGTATCAATCAGTGATAAATTAATCGCAAATAGCACGCGATGGCTATAGCGTGACTACAGCAAAATAGCTTCTTCTATTACGGACCCCGTTAAGTTGTAATTATGTGGCAAAGTAAGCCATTTGTACCTTCTTTTAATGTCGAAATACAGAGCAAAGTTCCATACCAATGCCTGTTTTTACCAATAGTAGTTTAATTTTAATCTCAGTTCTACTCTTCATCTTGTTCTAGTTATAAGAATTAAAAAAGATGAAGAGTAAATTGAACCGAGATTAAAATTAGCTACATTGGTAAAAACGACAAAGAAAGTACATTCTGAAAATATTGGTAATTTTAACAATTTTTCGACACTACTTTACTAATATTCTAGTTACTCATAAACTTCGCTAATTTGCTTTCTGCCCCATCCAAATATTTCCAATCCACTCTTTTTATTCATCAATTAAATTTCTAAATCGTCTTTTAGAGCAGAAAAAATGTAGAAGATCAACTTTGCCAATTGTTTGCTACATTTTTACTTTGATAAAAAAAAAAGAAGGATTTGACGCGACTGCACTACGAGACGATTTGATGATGCACCTTCGGTCGAACGGCCTCGAAATACATTCCAAAGACACGATTGTCTATTATTGTTTGCGAGGATCGACGTCTGCCGTTCCAGAAAGAAAACAAGATTCTCTGACTGGCCTCTTGTCGTCGCAAGTGGTAACCATTGTTGACGCGTTGTGTCATCTCTAGACTTGTCCAGAACGCCATCGTTAATAATAAAAGAAGGAAAGAGAGAAAGAATATTTCTGCAATTATAACAATAATAATAACTGCGAAGAAACAATAATGTTTGGTAACAACGATTGTTATGGAGGTAACAATAATGATGATGATAATGATGATGACAACGGGTGGAGTCTCGTCCAAGAAATGAAAATGTCGTAAAATCGCACAATGACGTTTTTGAATTTCAATATCGTTTATTGTAAATGACTTTTTTACGTTACATAAATAGAACAGAATAATTTTCTTTATTTAGGTGTTTTTACATATAAAAGATTTTTACATATAAAAAGAAAGAAATAAGATATATTTAAATATATATATTGCATAGTATACAAATAGATATATTTATGTATCTATTGAACATTATATTTATAGATGTGTGATTATTTACATTAAATATATATTTTCGTTATAATAAATAGAAATTTAATGAAATAAGAACACTGTATTGATATATTTTATCTAATATTTTAATATTTCTCCGAATATTACATAAGAATCAACTATTTCTTTTACTTAATTACAAGTATTCGTTACACACTCAAATAGTTTCGAAGAATAACCAATTCAATTTCTAAGGCAGCCTAGTACTAATTATTACAACAACGTTTCTGCTTTAATGAAGACGATAATTTGCCTCCGACGAAATGAGAAGCTTGGTGGTAGCTCCTTCAGTAAATTCACTGAGACCTCTTCAACTACTGCGAAGCTCATTAACTTGTCTAAAAGTGTAGGAAAGTGTTAGCTACGTGCCTGGATCATTTGTCCTTATGCAACACGTCGAATGATGAGTTTTAGAGGAAGCAACAGCGATAATCACGATATGAATAAAAATCATGATTCTAATAAGAACGTAGGTCGTTGTTCCCGATATATACTGAGATCGTAATCGGAAATTATCTAACGGTTTGTTCTGTTATTAGATTTAAAAGAGCATCTGAGATAACTTGATTAGTCTTTGTAGATAAGCTTTGTAGATAAGCTGCTCTATAAGCATATTAATTTTTCTTTTCTCATTACGAGCTAAACGATTCAGTTAGTAGGTCGTAAATAATTGATATTATATGTGTTATTATACGACAGGAAAACAATAATTAACAATAATTATTTTTATATTTATATAGAAAATAATGAAGGTATTATTCCTATCATTAATTCTAAAATATTTGTTAGCATACTATTACTAACATTAAATTAGTAACGTTAAACTAGTATTGTTATTAATTTGCAGATTAAATATAAGTGCAGATTATATATTAATACATGTGTACACGTATATATCATTAATATAATTAAAAGTTTAATTAATGATTCTTTATATATCTATACAATCTCTGTGTGCGTATTTTCCCTGATTTAGAAATTGTGTTACGAAAGAAAACAAGCTTAATTCCCTGTTCGGATCATATTACGCTAAATAATTATTTTCTAATCAATTCTAATATCTATATTTACTCTTCTTGTTTTTATTACTCATCATTTGTCACGAATTCACGTAATGATCATTCAACACCGTTTACTCAATTGTCAAACGCAAAAGAACTGCCGACTTATGCTTTATCGTGCGTTGTAAACCAGACACTATTGCAAAACAACCTGTCATAATAAAACGTTTAATTGCTGTAGCACGTTTTTGCCAAAATAGGTGATCATCGAGACTTTCAACGCATGTGACTTATCCTCTGAAGGACATATCGGGAAGATTCGTCTCTTTCTCCTGCTCATCCACTACGTTCATACAATTTTATTTTTACTCAATATAATCAGAACTTTTCGCAATTAGTATTGCTCCTCTTGATTCTTTATCATTCTCACATTTATTTTTATATTAACAGCTGAATGAATCTGCTCGAATCTTCGTCTCCTTTTTCCCCTCTTTCTCCCTTTCTCTCTGATCAACCGTTGGCGGAGGCGACCCACGTACACCGAATGTCGCGTGGGTGTGGACCACGTACGTACGTGTCCGCACGCACAGTGGGGGCACGGTACCGATGCGGTACCCCACCGCCGTCGCCGCCGCGGCGGAATGGAATGGAAAGGAAAAGAGCTGTGTAGTGTACCTACAGCTGCCTATCTGCCTGCCATAGACACGATTATGTTTCGTGTCTGGCGAACCCATTCAGTGCTTCTCACGGCACGGGGGCACATGGTGCGGTCGCGGCCGCAGACGGTCTCTCCGCGAGTGGTGCACGCACGCGAGCTGCGCAACGAAGAAGTGCAGAAGCGAGAAGATAAGCCCGCCAAAGAGGTCGAAGGATAAAGTGAAAAGAGGGAGTTGAGCGGACAAGTGCGAGGAATAATATTAAAGAAGAAAAAAAAACAAACAAACAAACGTCACTGAAGACATTTCAAAAATACATCGGGGTACATTGGAGGTTCCAGATATTTTCTGAATGGATTAAGTCTATCAAATATATCAGAGAAATATATTAAATTTACGTACACGTCGTACAAATCGGTAATAAAAAGTAATTACAACAAAAGTCTGTAAAAGAAGAAATTTGTAAAAAGTGGAGCAGTTAAAAAATAATAATAGTAAAAAAATGAGAAAAAGATACAGGTGCCACGTAGGACGTGTACGTCATTCCTTTTAATGTAATTCTGATCTAAAGATACTACGCGGAAAAATATTATTTCACGTTCGGAATATCGGTGGGAAGCGTGTAAGGAGGAATTGCGCCGCGGAGAGACCACGACGATCCTCGCTCGAGTACGGGAGCACTCTTCTCATTCTTTCGAAGAAGATTCGACGCGTGTCCGGCGCGGTCGCGCGAAAAGCCCGGTTCCGTGCTAATTAAGATAGCGCGCGCGGTGCCGTGAAACGTTCTTGTCGATAAAGTTCCGCGAGCCAAATGACTCGTCGAGTTTGCTCTCTCTCTTCTCCCGGACGCGCGCTGGAAGTCCTTAAATAGTGTTATCGCGTATCTAAACGCGGGCAGACGCAGGGACGATAAGAGAAGAGGAAGAACGCAGCTGCAAGAGTGATCCGCGTTCTCGGCGAGAACGCAAGCCGGAAAAATCGGCGACTTACGATCTTAAGATCACTCGGGTGTCGTGAAGGTAATTAAAGCTAATTAGCGAAATTTTAGTCGCAACTAATTGTATTATTAAGCAGGAGGAAGCGCATTTCTGATATCTGTGGTTTGCATTCGCGCGCGGATCATTTATCAAGAATGGAGCAGAAGCTAATTGTCGAAAGGGAGTAAATTTATGCGTGCTATCGGCGCGATGCATCTGCGAGTTCGTTTTTGTAGCTCGTTCAAAACTTGACAGCTAATGAATGAGAGAGAAACTGGATGTATATAAAAAACAAAAAAGTTCGATGCAGTAATTTGCGCTGGAGAAAGTAGCGATAGTAAATCGAATAGCAATTGAATGTGTAACCATAGACGTAATAGGTATAGATTTATTGTAGGCTGCGCGTTCCCTGATCTATTGGATTCCAATTTACGTTCGCAATTCTTTATCTTTACCTTTATCTTTGCAATGCACCACATAACAAAATACAACACGTTGATAAATAAAAGAAATATAGACTTATCGCAGCACACAGAAATGGTAAAGCACAAAACTGTTGTTACAAAGCTCACCAGTAACAGAATATCACAGTAAGTAGCGCAGAAATGCATACAAGACCATATACGTACAAAAAATTTTGAAATCACATAACCGCATACAATTAAATACACACACATTCACATATTCTCATGAGTATTATTTGTCCATGTTTAACTTTGATAAACAGCATGGATGAAATGATTCCAAGAGCGTTGTGAGAGCGTAAATCAAACTGCAGCCTTAGAAAGACAACGCCATGTATTGAATTGCATCAGCATCTCTCTTTAACTTGATATTTGAGAGAGAAAGAAATCGAGAGATATAATTTTGACATTTCAGAAGAAAATCATTTTTTTCCAATTTTCCGTTGTTCTCCAATTTTTTCGGCTTCTTCCCCAAGGATAGAAAAATTCATTGGAAAAATTTATGTGTGTTCGTAAGATCTGCCACATACTTACGTCTTCCTGAAAAGAAAATAATTTCAGTTTTCTTTCTGTAATTTGAAAAAAATAGTTTTTTTAAAACTATAGATACAGGTCAATCTACTTTGTTCTTTCCAAATTGTGATAGTGACAACTCTATGAAACTGCATCTATATTTATTACGTCTATGAATGTAACACAGTGATCTATTCTGATAATTAGAGGGCTCAGTAAAAATAGCCGTAGTCAGATTGAGTGAAACATTTAGGTAGAAATTGGAAAGTCATCCGACAAGATCTCCAAATCAATCATCGATCAGCGGATTCACCGGTCTCACGATCAATGTAACGACCTGCTCGTGCTCCGTTATGGGTAAAGAAAAGATGCAACAAATTAGTGGTTAAGGACGAGATTGCAGGCGAGGCAAAAAACATGCGGACTTGTAAATCAGCCGTTTTTACTCACGGAAGTCGGGCTGACGGCCTTCCGAAGCGTGGAGCGGTCGACGCGAGGTACGCGCTATAATACAGCATAGATGCGATCAGAAATTTTAATTAAACCGTTATGATGTTCCCGTCGTCGACATGGAAAGTTATGTTATCGCATTACTGCAGTCTCGGCTGACGACAATTAATTTGTTTCCAAATCGCCAAATTCTGTCGTACGAAGCGAGATAAACACACAGCATTTTTTACCATGCGATCACAGATAAGTTGCGACGTTTCACGGTACATCATCATTCTTCGACGTGAATCGATAACGATGAATCGAGGTAAAATTGGAAAAAGAATGAATGATTTTTAATTAGCAAAAGGATCATAGGCGTACCCAGGATTTCAGTCAAAGAGGAGTAAATAATTTGTTTTCACACAAAGCTCATTAAAATATTTAGCTAGTGAGGATCTTCAGCATACAAACACGTTACGCTATGTAATAACGTATGAATACGCATTGACTCTCGTTAATGAGAATAACTTTAATTTTTAACTCTTTATGGTAAAAATAATTTTTGCAATTTAATTGTTCACACAGTTTGCTTTAACTGAAAATTATAAAAATTCACACAAAAATATTATTAAACATCAAGATCATGGACCTGTTCATTCATTTATGTTGAACATTTCTCAGTCTATTTTCACTTAGTACTGATTAATTTTTTTTTCTTTGCTAAAATTTAGGAAAAAGACAAATTAATTTGTCTCTTCTCTGTCGTCTTTGCGTAGGCTCATGGAAAGAATCATCTTATTGCAATTCGTGTTCACGTATAATGGCCTTTAAATAGACAAGTTGTAGCGCACGGGAAAATTACGTTGATTTGATTACATCATTCGCCTGTAAGAAACGGCTTCGGTAGCGGATCGTAAATGTCGGGGGCAAAGCGCAAAAGCGCTCTACACGACTTTCTGGGACGGATCGTTGTTGCACGGCTAACCAACGACGTAGAATGCGGCGACGGGAATGGTTCTCATCCACTTACGCGGAATTGGATCACTCGCAGTCCGTTCGGAATAGCTATGATTCTACGGAGGAAGTCGATCCGCTAAGTTTCACACGGAGATTGACGGAGATGCTATCCGCATTATGCTCAGCACCGACGTAATCAAAGTGCGACGTCCGAGTGGAAGTGGAATAGCTTTGCGTGCGCAATCATTAGACATGGCGGTTAAATATATACATTTCAAGAAATTACTCTGTCGGTTGTGTACGAGAATCGAGAAAAAAAAACTTGCTGTCATCTCTCCCTCTTCTGAACGGGCGGAAATTTGCGCCGCATGTTTCCTCAAGTTGAATGAAAGTATTATATTACCGACAAAAAAATATCTCTGATAGAAGTGTATGTTTTTCTAGATACTCATCCAGTTACTGCCTATAGTATTATTCTCATTAGTTGTAACAATACCGCGACATGAATAAGAACTTGATAGTTCTATTCAAGTGACACACAGTTTCTCTGGTAAAAATAACATACAATATTTTGCGTATATATCTGTCCAGTTATTATTTGATATCAATAGATAATTATTAGTTAAAGTTACTAATACTGTTTATTTTA
>NW_017305779.1:6101328-6103828 GCF_001594115.1 Trachymyrmex septentrionalis | reverse complement strand
TATTTTGCGTATATATCTGTCCAGTTATTAACATGTTATTTGATATCAATAGATAGTTATTAGTTAAAGTTACTAATACTGTTTATTTTATTCTCTCTTTCTGTTTTTGTTTCATAAATGGATTCAGATCTTACACGTTTTGCAATAACTGCAGGCAAAGAGTTACTTGACTGAGATCTTATAGGTAATTTTTCTGTTATTATATTGTAATATAACTGTTCAGTAACCGCTTAAAATATGTATGAAAATTCTACCAGGGATAATAAAGAAAATCTTTTTTTTTTTTTTTTCAAAAATAATATCCGGAAAATATACGTACTGATGTTATCGTTTTTTCTTGTATTGGCTGTGTTCAGCAGAAAAAGCAGCTTTGCAACATATAAGATTTTTGGTTGTAAGATTTTTTAACATTATTTATACATTTAGTTCTAGTAAGAAACTAAGAGCAACATATCAATCATATTAAAGAATTTTACAACAGTTGCAAAGCTGCTTTTTCTGCATAGCCATTTATCAGTATCAACATTTTTTTAAATCCACGCATTCTTCCGTTCTGAAGTTGGAGAACTTTGCGCGCCTTATATAGAGAGCGCAGCAAAATTGGGTCAGCATTTCATGTTAGCGCAATTGAATCTTATTTGAATTATCGACGTCGAGATAACTTTATATTCAACTTATTCATGACAGGCAACGCCATCGGCCTACTCGATCCACAAAGAGCGGGAATGAGAGCAACGCACTGCTGTGTGCGTACAAAGCTGTAAAATGAATTGCTTGTAATGGTACTCGTACTAATGGAAAATGCATGAATTTTCTGATTACAGATACTAATGAGATAGACTGGCCACGACCGTGAACAGCGAGCAGGAGTTTCCCGTTATCGAATTTTGCGGAAGACGAGTAGAAAAAGAAGCGATTTATCCATTCGATAAGATTTTGCAAATCTCATGGTTTCCTCGAGCCTCTCACGAAACGAATTGCGTGATAAATATAATAGGTAAATCTAAGTAACCGCTTTGTCTGTTCTCTTTCTCTTTTTCTTTCTATCGCGCGTGAATACGTGCACTGCCGGAAGTGTAAAAAGAATCGACGCATGTGATGAACAATTTTGAATTTTGTTCGCTCAGGTCTTGAACATGGAAAACGACGTTTATTCCGTTACGTGCGTGCAAAGTTTATATGTTTATTTGCTTCCTCGTCGAAGCGAGTGGGTCTGACGCGACGTGACGAATTTGCGGATTTAGGCGTATCGGCGGCGATGATGATCATTTAGTCAGTTAAACTGAATGTGACTGCCCGGGATAAATCCCAATGTGGTTCACAAATAGGAAATAAATTTAAGTTTTGAATCATGCTTTTTGTCATTAGCGATTCTTGTCTCAAACTGTATAATTTTTGGTGAGATAAATAGGCAACCTTTATATAAAAGAAGAAAACGAATTTTTAAATAAATCTTTCTTTTGTTGCTTTTCATTACATTAACTTATACATATAACTCCATGTGACTTATCATATAACATTATATGGAAATTAAATACATATATTCATATTTTTAATAATTTAATTGTTTAGATTAATAAAATCGATATTTTTCATTTTTTTGATATAATCTTTTTTATAAGCAGAATAATCCAATCACAGAGATTTAAAAAAGAAGAAACCGATCTACATTTTCATGCAATTAAAATAGGCAGCACTGAAAATTTTATAAAGAGAGAACGGAACTTTAAGTTTAAGATTTTTGAAATTCTTTTCAATTCTTTTAAAGATTTGTCTTTCCTTTCATGCGATTATTTTATTTTAAAATCGTGACAAAATAAATATGAGTTTATGTCGAATTAACCATTAAACATTAATTATTAAACAGTTTTGTCACTGATTAGCTAAATGGAAAATAAATTTTTAGATCTAAAAAAACGCGAAGATTGTTTAAAATACATACATAAATAGTAGTGTTGGCTATCGCTACCAATTAATACTAAATTCGAAGAAAGCTTAACGATACAACGGGCTGATATTCAATCCGAATGACGAGGCATGACTATTCCTAATTACGCCCGTTACCGTGTCCGAAAGTTTCGCGCTTTTGTTTTCTTCGTTAACTCGCGATTTATCATAATGGAATCTAATTATACCTAGCGGGACCGTGCACTCGCCGACGAGCTGCAAGTTTTTCATTACCATACATAAGTATCATGTCCTGTAACAGGTACACGAATCATAGACTTTATCATCTTAAATTCCGTTATAGACATTAACTTTATTGCATTATTAACAATTAAAGCAAAAAATATTATATCCGCACAAGTTGCGGATATAATATTCTTATAGCTTCCCTTGCAGATCTGAAGCTTGCATAGCTTCAGGTCGTGTATAAAGACAAAACGTCTAGCTGTTACGTCATGGGACTTATATCTCGTCGGCGATGGCATTCGCATAGTAATCATCGATAATGGTGATGATCGATTTGTCTTGCAGGAGGCATCACACATGGAGCGCG
>NW_017305779.1:6098994-6101228 GCF_001594115.1 Trachymyrmex septentrionalis | reverse complement strand
CAACCCCCTCAATCTTCATAGCTCCTGTATGATCAAACCAAAAACCCTCTAATAAGAATCTACGAGCCGCAGTTTTGTATGTAGAGTATAGTAATTTTAACAAAATCGGGGGGCGAAAAAAAAAGACATTTACTATTTTTTTTCTTTCTCTTATTCTGATTCATGTCTTTTTTATCTAGTTCTTTCTCAGAAATAGAAGAGAAGGAAAGAAAAACGTGACAGTAGGTAGGATAATTGGGATACGATAAGATCCGATAAATTGTAGGTGAGAGGCAACAATGGTTATATAGAAAGAATTGTGTGTATAGGATTATGGCTGTGATTACATAAGAAACGGGTATCGACTGTGATAATATATTTAAGACATAGATAAGATAGAAGAGCAGTAATAAGGATAGTAAGAGAGAAAGTTGTGCAATAAGCAATTAAAATAGCAGTGCATGTGAGAAAGATATGGATAAGTGAAGAAACAACAAAGTTTGTAAACCAAGTCCCTTTTTGGCTTTATGTAAATGCTGTTTATGTAAAAGCCGGCTGAAAAGAATTAATTTTATTCTATCTATTTCTCTCTCTCTCTCTCTCTCTCTCTCTCTCTCTCTCTCAGAAATTATTAAAATATGGCAGACCAATGAAAAATGATTTTCTCATATCCAGACTCTTATTAGTTTTTAAATCGAACTATCCTCTATTTCTACGTATAATCGTCCGGTCACAATTAGAATGCAGCCGTGTTCTTCGCTTCGGACGATCGCGATGTACGACACCTACACGCGCGCAAAGACGAGCGTGAGATGTGCGTTGCAAAATGTATACGACCGGGTGTCGCTGCCCACATGCATTGCGTCGCATTGCGTGGCGTGACACCCACATGAAACGCAGCTACCGACTCGCGACGATAGATCTTCAAGAGCCGTGACACGTTCCCGTTGATTATAGATTCACGATAACTTGCTAGTGTGCGCGTGTTTCCTGACCAAATGTTACATCGCTCGAGACGGCAATTTTCAGCGTGGTCGGTGATATTCGAACGTCATGGAACGACCTTGCGAGAGTCGATCCGACGTCGAGACGTGCGCGGCGAGCGCGGCGAGTTTGCGGTAAAAGCCGAGACCCGGTGTTTTCTCATCGCCGTATAAGTCTGCCGCGAGAATCGAGAGGCGGGAGTTGTGCAAAGTGAATTAACAAACGGGACTAAAAAATCGGACGGGCTTGCGAATGAAATTAACTCGTTGGTGTCGATACGTGAGTGCAACAGGTAGCAAGAATAAACATTTCTTTCTTTTTATTAATTAAAGAATATTTTGGGAACATTATGGCGTTTCGCAAAAATTTTATACAATTTTAATTAATAAGAATTAAAAAAGAGCGTTTCTATTGTATTTTGTATTGTTTAAAAGAATTAATGAATAGGAAAAGAAGAGAGGAAGATTGTTGTGGACGTTGAATGAACATGTTCATTAATTCCTCATAAGTTAATATTTTATCCTCGATAGTTCAGTCACTCTTCTAGGAATTTCTTACAATAAAATTATATTAATTTAAGAGAAACGCGAAAGATCTCTCGTCGTGTACAACAAGCAGAGAATTAATGTATTTTCGAGCTCGTTTCGCTGCTGAAATTTCATTTTTTGCTTAAACGACTAGAATTACATCAACGTATTCAGTCGGGCGTGAGTTTTGTTCCATAACGGTTAGAGTTTCACTACTGTAATTTGCATAGATTAACGTCGACGTGTAAGCCATTACTAATTCCATGGTGGTAAGCAAAATTATTGCATATCGATCGGTGAACGGGGCTATTGACTCGTTTCAAACGACAATCTGCTTTTATAGCTCTATTTAACCCTTCCGTTACCCACGCAATAATTAACAATCTTGCTGACAGAGATTTGATTTTAGTTACTTCGAGAGTTATTATTATTATTATCTCTTAATAGTACATTTTAATAACATATTTTGTTCACATAATAACGATCTCGAACGACGTTGTAATCAAGTCTTTTACCATAACCATATTTTTAATGCATCTCGAGATAGAGTTTTATATAAGATAGCGGATAATGTTGAATTCTCCTTCCGTTTTTGCAAAGCTAACACAACCTCTTTGAAAATAATATAGATAAATGGTACATGTAATCTAAGAATCTTATCATACATATATTATTATAATAAATTTATTTATTTGTTCTTCTGAGGATCTGAAAAAAAATATAATTATATATAAAAGATGTCTA
>NW_017305779.1:6085112-6098957 GCF_001594115.1 Trachymyrmex septentrionalis | reverse complement strand
TATATATATATATATAATATTATCGTATCTTATCGTATAATTATTTTATCATTTCTAAATGACAAGGTTAAATTTCAGTACTCAGTTAAAATTTGAATTTTTAGATAAACAACAATTTTTTTGGATCTTCGCTGTGTCTGGCAACAAAAAAAAATTGAAAGAATAAAAGAGAAGAAGATGGTGTACCGAGGCAGTTTGCAGACGGACGATCCTAGGGATGCACCGAAACTGGTCCGGGTGTCTCCTTTGCGTAGCAGCAGATCTGCCAATCTTAGTTCAAATTCGCGAGCCATTACATCCGTCAAGAGCCCGATTTATCATAACTCATTCGCGACGTCAATCGACGCCAATCGAGCGCGGCTGATCGAGGAGAGGCGATTAGGACGCGAACGGGATATTGAGTCGGTCGAGAAGGTAATTATGAGGACCACCGGTATAAAGATTGGCGCACCCAAACTGCGCAACATCAGTCAAATTCGCGAAACCGTTTTCTTGGACCAGTCGTTAACGCCGATCGACAAAATTGGCAAAACAGACTCGAGGAACCGACCACGCAGCGTTGTCGCTGGTCTCGAGGATGGCAACGTCAGGATATCGAGGACTCACAATTCTTTGTTGGCGGATCTGAGGGACTTGGAGAGGCTGAGGAATACTCCACCAACGCAGCGGAATCACAGAGGTCCTTTACAGAAAACAGAATTGATGGTAACGATCTCAAGTAAAAGAAACGACGCACCGACCTCAGCCAAAATCCGATCGGATATCTTCAAGATCCAGCAGATGTTCCAATCGACGGATTCTTCATCCAAGACAGTGACTAAGAATAGCAACGACAGGAAGATCAGAAGCGATTCTGAAAAAGAGGAGAGGAAATCCGGAACAGAAATCAACAGGACTCGGTTACTAGCGCAGAAACTTCTAGAGGCGTCCAGAAGCAATCGGGAGTCGTTAAAGGATCGATGTAACAATCCAAAGAATGTGTTTAATAAGATATCGAGTAAGAATACGAACGGAAAAGCATTGGATAAGATTCTTCATGAGATTCCGGAGAAAGACCTAAGAGACAAGCAAAAGCAGAAAGAAGACGCAAATTCGGATTGCCAGCCACGTCCTCCCGCTCGCCGAAGAAGAAACTCCAAGAATCATCAGGGTTGGAGAGACACAGATTACATCGCGAATGGGCGTCGCGAGTCGGAGGACCGAGGTATCCGTGATCTCGATCGCGGAGAGGACTCATCAAACGGAAGGGCAAGCGTGGAAGGAAATTCTAAGACCAGCTCTAATCTGGAAAGACCGGATATTCTAGACGGGCTCTTGAAAGAGTCCGATAGGCAGCTGGCGAACCTGAAGAACGATCTCGGCGAGAGGGAACGATCGCGCAGTCATTGGCGAGGATTCGTGCAATCCATGAGGCTGCATGACGTAGAGCTCCATTCCGACAGCGAGGATCAGCGGAAGGGTGAGTTTGCGCAAATCTTGTGCATCTCGCGCATGATAAAAGCTCTAATGAGAGAAATATAACTAATATACGTTTATAAAGTTATTTGTAACAATTAGATAATGACGTTAAGATTTAGAAATAACCTACACGAATTAATGACGATAGTAAATCGATTTCTTTAAATTTAATCTAATTTATTTGTTTGTTGCAATAAATTGCAAATAATTCTGATTGAAAATATGAAGCGAATGATAATAAATGAAAATAAAAGACGTTTTATCAAATTTCTCTTTTTATCATCACATACAATTTGTTACAATAGCTTTATTAAAGAGGACATCGCGAGAGATGTTTATTGGTTCATTGATATCGTCCCGCATTTCCTCGATTCTGCTTTTATCTTACATTGAAGGATAATTATTGAAGCTGTCAGGTTTGTCAGTTTAATACCCGCAGGCCGTTAAATGTTCGACGTTCGTTTGAAAGAAAGGGGTGCGTTTTATAAGCCAGCAGATTTAATTAGTGACGTTTGTCGAGGTGTTTAAAATTACAACTGGCATGGTCCATTGATCCCTCGGGAACTAAAGCACCCCTATTTTTGGACGCACCCTCACGCTCGCACGCTCGCTCGCGTTACTACCGCAGGTCAGGGTAGTGTGTTTCGAATACAGAATGTGTGTATGTTCCCCTGACATATGTCCCTATATATGAATTTAACCGTAGAAACAGACGTGCGGAGTGCCTTTTCTCTAGTACCGCAGTGAAAGTTCTATGCTGATGACGGTTCCGATCTTTTCAAGCACTCGGCTGTATATCTCTATAGAATATTCTGAAGAGCCGATATTTATGCAAATGACGATAAAAAATCAAATGTGCCCTTCTATGCCCTTCGAGCACAGATTTACGAGTCGGTATATGTGTTTAAGTCACTCGTTGCGCATAAATAATTTCATTCTTTGTTTATCTTTTTTATAAAATTAGAATCCTGAAAAAAAGACATAATTTGTAAGACTAATTTAAATTTAGAAGAAATTAATGAAAAATTTCGTTATTTTAAAGTAAAGAAATTAATTAGACAAGCTGTAACCATATAAAAGCTAAGCATTGTCTTAAATCGTCTGATTAAATTACATTAGAAATTAGTGTCGCTTTTCACCGAGGAGGTAATCACTTGATGTAATCGTGACAGAATCTTCGAAATTATTATAAAATTGATGTGAAATTTCGATAATTACATGTGCAATACGAGAAATAATTGTGTAATATTAGATAAAATCGTTTATTTTGCCAAATGACTTCACATATGTGTAGTGAAGAAAATTATTTTTCAGATGAAATATCGTATAAAATCAAATGAAATCATATAATCTGTAGGATACTGTTTTTAGCTAGTGGTTACCCCTTCCTCGCTCTTCACCTCCAATCTGCGATACGAATTGCGGTTCGGTAAATGTCAAAAGTGTCGGTGTGTTCTCACGGGTAACTGCTTCCAGGAAATTTTCTAGTTCTCTGTGTATGAATGCGTGTTCAACGCGAACGGAATGGCATCGCGGTCACCTTTAGTTGAGTGCAATGTGTATAAAAAGGTTCAACGGCAGGCGTACCTTGCACAGCTAATCCTAGCTAAGCATTCTTATCTGTGACTTATCATCTTACATGTAGACCCTATATCTCTGCTTGTATACGTGCCCGCCCGATGACTCAAGAATGTTGATACGCGTCATAATTCTCTAACAAGAACAGTTGTGGCTGCATTTACATCACGAAAAACTACGAACTATGTAGAATAAAATAAGGCAAAAGAAATTTAAGCTTAAAAAGTGAATTGGAGGTCAAAAGACTTGGATCTTTCTGAACTTTCTTCGCAAATATTTAACTTTACACAGAATAAAGTGATACAAAGAGAGAAAGCGTTTCTTCGCTAAAATGGAATTTTTCAAAGAAAATGTTAATATTATTACTTTTTTTTTATATTGCATTAAATTGAAATAATCGCAATCGCGCGGCGATATATAAAGTATACTTACTTACAAAAATATTTATTATACGAATGAAATTTTCTTTCCTACGAAACATTGCGTCGCGGAGAATTTCGCGTTGCGTCCGCAAAATAGATATTGTCACATTACACCGATTGCATATAATCTTAGTGCAACGTGAAGCCGACGTTTTCTCTCTTTCTCTTTAGAGAAGGTTCGTAAAGCAGCCGTCTCTGGAAAAATTTCTGAATCAAAGGATCTCGGGTCGTCGGTGGCTGCAAAGGGATTAATTCTTTCGCGTCGCGATGAAATACCGCGTTTACGCTTGAACTATGCACTCATGCCCGGCTAGCTGCTACGCTCGAATACCTGGCCGTTCGCGTAATGCTGCGCTTTCGTCCTGAAAGCCAGAAGAGGGGCAAGTTTCTCCCTCGCTTCACGGCAATTCGCATTCTCACGCCGCGAAAGTTTTCATATATGTAAAATGAGGAGAGAACACGACGCGCGCAATTAACAGTCTGATGACATGCAATCATTTTTACCGCCTGCCTCAGCGAGGTTCGCAATTCGATTGCATAAATATCGGAAAGTGCGAATAACTTTTATAGACCATCAGTAAAATTAAGTTATTCTTTACAGGACATAAATTTAATGATTTTAAATTTTCACACCAATAACTATGTTGACTCTCCATTTTTATATTACTGATTACTTCATTACTGATTAATCATCTTTGAGGGTTCTATTTAGTAAATCTGTTTTTCTTTTGTTACATGATTTTCTAATTTAGATATGTAAAGTTAGTATTTTCTTTTAAAAATTTATGAAGGTTAATGAGACATCGTCTACTCGTGACTAAATTAATCAGTTAGGAAACAAGAGTCATCAATTTTTTACTTCAGTCTATATTTAGCAATTAAATTATCCAGAAATGCATAAGGTCAGCGTGATTATATTATCTTGTAACGTGACTGCTCTTCATCGGTATTATTAGCAAAAAAAAGAAAAAAAAAAAACGTTTTTTCTGGTGTCAGCACAAACATAGATTATTCGATATTGCGAGATAAACAAGCGGCACATTACACGCCCATGCAATAATTTTTATAACATACCTAATATCGCACTAATCTCGTGTAAACCTCGCAGTTACGGCACACACGCGAAGGTGATAGAACCAATCTCGGCAATCGTGAGAGAGCTAGCAAAAAGGTCATGTATAATAAATTTCAGACATAATAGGGAGCATCGACGACAACCGCGATCGATATCGTCATGCGATGTATCGTATCCGAATTCCTTTTCACACGCATGCACGCGTTTCTCTTATACAGGGTGCTCCAGAATCCTTGACCTGAATTTCAGCAAGAAGCTTAGAACTGACTTTTGCGGAGATTTTTACAGAAGCCATTCATTTTTAATATTTAACATAGAATATTTTAATAATTAAACTTTGATCACACAAAGTCTTGGTAAAGCAAAGTTTTGAATGGACAATTGGCTCTTTCATTTAGTTTATAAAAAATTGTATTAGGCAAAAAGCGTAATTAATCTTTCGCTAATAGTTATTTGAAACATCTTAGTGTCTTGACAATGCTGTTAAGAAAAATTCTTAGTTTATTAAATCAGTTATTATAAAATCTAATATTGAAGATTTTACGCCCTTTATATATTCAGCAATAATAATTTATCATCTAATTATTATTAACTTGTCTTAGTACCTTTAAATCTATTTTATTATATTAAATCAGTTTGATTTTTAGCTTCTATTTCTTTATAAGGAAAATTAAGTCTTAAGTATAATCTTCCTGAAAAAAATTTAGCTTTGAGAAAACGAGATCTCGCAATTTATTTTTTCTCGAAACTTCGTCCAAACGAAATTCCGATTCTTGTTCGGCCAAGAAAAATTAGACTTCTCATTTTCACTTCTTGAGAAATCCGCCGCATTAGACTGACACCCCATATAGGCTGTAGCGACCCTTGCCCTTGAGTCTACGCCCTAATATTGATCCGGGCATCCCCACCATGACGGGTCACATCGGAATGATCCCCCCCTTTTTCTCGACCCCGACGTTGGAGGCCGTTGGTCGTCCATACATCGGTTCTGATGCGCTACATCATCAGTGTAAACGTGGCTGTCAAACCGTTAACACTTTATACAGTCCAATCAATCGATTGAGTGTTGGTCATTCAACGCCGGTCTTCTCGTTTTCTTTCTGCTCTTCGTCCACCTCCACCTCAGCTTCCTCCGCCCTCTCTTGCAACCCGTAGCAATGCCGCCCTACGTCACAAAATATCTCAGTGCGGATGCGACCACGCGATAGGATACACGCGTTTCGTTGCTGCCGGCGGATATGGTGCTTTGCGACGTCTGCGACAACAAAGGTGAGGGTGACTTTTCTTGGTTTTTTCTTAATGAGAGCAAGAGCGACATTATAGACTTTCTGGAGTGCAAGGGTGACATTATAGACGAGAGATTCTTCCTCTTGACTTTTACCTTTGATGACCTTGAGATTCTGAGTTACTCTTCGTAGGTGAATGCGTTTAGAAACTGCAAATTTCATTGGGGATATAACCGGCAAAATTTTGGAGGCGATATAATGCTGAGAAAAATTACCAGATAACGATTTATTCTTCTTAGCAATTAGCTTGATTTGCTTGACAATTCATATTATATTAATTGAAGCTTAATTTTAAGGAAACTACTTTTAATATCAGCTTCTTTTTTAACTGAATTAACATTTTATTTATTCTGAAAAAATTTCACTTTAGAAATTTCAAGTTTTAATTGATTGTTTTATATGTCTTACGTTTCACGTAATCAATAAATAAGATTCGTCCTCGGATTTGTCGCGAAAAATGCAAAACTCCCAAGTCTGAAGACTCCACAATAGTAAATTTAATGAAAGATAAAAAAAAACTTTATATGCCGTTTACATCAATAAAGTTATTATTATTATTTATCTAGATGAATATGAACTTTGCTTTTCGCGATTATATTAATTGATGCGATTACCTCAAGGCACACGTTATCAGTCTTCTCCAAGGAAAGTGTCTGCGTCAGAGACGAAAAGGTCAGAGATTTCGCTTTGCGGAGAAATTCCGCGAGCGAAGGGAAAGTTTGCGATGCCGGGGGTTAACAGGAAGTCGTGGAACCCTTGATGGGAGCGCGGAATTTCTAGGGGGGGGGGGAAAGGGTCCATGACAGGGCACGATGTACACGTAACCGAGATCGCGTGAGTAGCACGTCGTGCGGACCCGACCCTTGACACATGAGAAGGTGAGATTTTATGACCTTACGCAACGCCGCGAAGGTAATCTTATGCGAGGTGGCAGAATGACTTTCGTGATGCCGCGAGAGAACGAATCGCGAATATTTTATAGCTAATTAGACGCACTTGACGAAATGAGTTATATTAACACAATTCTCCATCTCGCAAGGTGGCATGTAGGAATATGGCAGAAACTGAATATTGATAAGTACTTTTAATAATAATAAAACGTGAGAATGAAGAATATAATAATATTTTTGGATTTAGTAAAAAACGTAACAAAATATAAGGATTTGAGTTATATTGCAAAGTTATAAAATATTGTGAAATAAAACATAAGATTTTGTTATTGGAAGTATATATGTATAGAGAACTCATTTTTCCTTTGCAGAGATTATGAATATTATATGTGTCGCGAGTATTCCATAATATTTCTGAAAATTAAGTCTTGATTAAAATTTTGATAGAACAGAGTTCATGTAAATTTGAAGGGATAGTTGGATTTTCTACTTATTTTAAAAATTTATTAAACTGAAAAAAGGATGATTAATCTTTTATTTATTATAATTTGAGAGAAAGGTTTTGAGTATTGTTTTATGAGTATTATAATTAATATCTATAATATCTTGGCAATATTAAAAGAAAAATTTTTTATTTATCAAATCCATTGTTATTTAATTTAATATTAGAGTATATGGCTTACATGTCAAGCGTATAATTTATTGTTTAATAATTAATTTACGATGTAATGTAAATTCTAAAGGATTTAAAGTCTAAATATATTTATTGCTGGTTTGTATTTATTTTACATGACGACGAGATATGAATAGAGGGTATAAATCGCGACTAAGACGATTTATAATTTACGTGATAAGGCCTTTCATGATCATTATACAAATCGATGTTGATTTGCTGCGCTGTTTGTCGAGCTATTTATAAGCAAAATGCACAGCAAAGGTGAGAGAAATCTACGATGCTCGCGTGGTAAATGCCTGACATTTTCACCCTGTCGCGCATGAATAAACCTTGGGACCATTTCTCGAAAGTGAATGCGAACACCAGAATTTCGATTTGTCATCAGAAAACAGACTGATTTCTCTTTAAAAAGTTCGCGGATATAATAATTAGTAATTGGTATTAATTGGTATCTCACTCTCTCTTTACTAAACTTTTGTACGGAAAAAAGCTTAATCTTAAATTGATAACAATATTTAAAATATTGTAATTTTGTTTCAAAGACTTTAATCTTGATTTGATTGAATTTGTATTGATGCAAATATTATTTTACGCTCAATTGAAGACTAAAAATCTTGTCGATTTAACTGTTGATTTTTTTGGTATAATTGTACGATTTTGTATAATTTGTTTGTATAATTATACGAACTTTGAACCTCGATGAAATTTTCCGCTGATTCTTCACCGAGAGTGGTTTTGCAGAATTGGACTTCCGTATGTCCCTCTGCGATCAATGATCCGTTTAATCTCCCACGCTCTTTGAAACGTGTTTAACGAGGCTTCGGGAGTGTCGCGATCGAGAACAATGCCGGCGCAGCGAAAGTTTCTATTTACGGGCACACGGTGTAGAGTCACGTCGCACATACCGTAGATGACTGTGCGCCACGTCGAGAAGAGATTAAAACGGCAGACTAAGCGGCTCTTGGAGATTACGAGGACCGGTCGGACTCGGCGTAAACAAGCCTTGTTATGTGCTTAATTACAGGCACTCCGGCACACGCGCGAGTGAGAGAGTACTCCCATTCTGCCGTACTTCAAACATCCGAGTGTCCTCTGTGCTCGAGATATGTTTACGGGACTCGGAGGTGAACGTTAAATTTACATTGCATTCATTTTCGGAGCCTAAACACACTCGGCTCACAAATGCGTCGCTTTTTCTCTCTTATCCTTTTAATGCTATTGTAGTTCATTCAGCCTCCCGATTTGCAACGCAAAATCGGGAACTCAGAGGCCAGTCGGCGACTTTTGCTCGACTGGCTGTGATAACATCCCCGATACTTGCACCCCCCTATTTATACTCAATAAGAGATAATGCCGAGTAAATCGATATAATGCGGGCTTTGTGCGCTTCTTCGACGCTACGTAAAATTATGCAAAGAAATCGCACTAAGCGTTCGTCATTTCCGTTCTGGTATTCAGCGCGACCTATTTTAACATGGCAATATTCAACAACTCGAGCAAGCGAGGAAAAATAAGATGTCGAATTTCGTTTTATTAATTTATGTATATTAACTCTATTTTACTTATTTTAATATTACGCAGCAGACAGTTTAGATTTTTAGATGATTAAGTAAGGGATAGATAAAATAAAAAATACACGAAATGAAATCGAAATGTTTATCGCAAATGATAAAGTGGTGATGATCGTAATGAGACATTTAGCGCAATGTTGAATAACAGAGGAAGCTTGTCGTCGGGCGGATTTCATGCAGCACGTCAGGCGCCTGTTTATCGTAGCTTACATTCCACACGAGAAAGAATTCTTATCGAGAAGTTATTCTTATATATTGTACTATGCATCTCAGCGCACGACCCGAGCAACATCCTCCTCGCCATTAAATTTTAATTACGCAAATAATGAGCTGCTCGACGGTTGCGCATATAATGGCGTGCGGCATTAACACTGAGGATTTTAATAATCGGAAATTAGGGTTGCGTAATCTTCTTGCGACATATCTTCCGGCAATTAAAAAAGGGCGAGAGCATCTCCTTGAGGCTCCCTACTGTTTCGCATCTGTGCTTCTGGAAATTACCGTTATTACTCTGTTGAGATGAAACGTAACGTATATAATAGTCACTCCGATTATCGCATCTTGAATCAATGTGCGATGTGTAAAGCGCGCAATTCATGTGTATCATACATACTTATTGCTCCAGATGTTATTTTACTTTCACGATGCTGTGAAGAATATTCTTCTTTGCAACAAGGAAAGTATCCTTTCTCTTTTTATAAATTATTAATATAGAAGAAATATAAATGAAATATAATAAAATTATACAATATAATATGAAATTACACAAAAATGTAAAGAAGAAAAGTATCTTTTTCATATATCTTCTGTAATAATTTCATGGGAAGAGAAAGAAAGCTGAATGCCTCTTGACACAGAGACATACAAAATTTGCTTTTCGAATCGCGAAAATCATGGGCTTTGGAGCGTCACCGAATTATATCGCAGACTGACAAATTGTCACACGATATAATCCTATCGGCGGTCGGGTCGTGCGGTACCGAGATACCAAATTATTACTTGCGCAGTTCCCGCGCGGCTGTGTGTGACCGCGACATAATGAGAGATTCCGGGAAGATGCGGTGTGTCGGATGGTATCCTCATGGGAAACAAGAAAGAGAGAGAGAGAGAGAGAGAGAGAGAGAGAGAGAGAGAGAGAGAGAGGGAGAGGGAGACCGACGTTTGTCTTCTCTCGCGTGGCGGGCATTGTCGTGCGTGACAATTCGCCGCGCTGCGCCCGATGACATTAGCTGATGTTGGAAGTTCCAGCGTTGCCGAGACGGTCGGTCACGCGATAGCGCCGGAGATGATAGCTCCTCTGGTTAAACGACACGTCTCGAATCGAATCTGCGAGGGAAAGGCAAAAGTTTCGGATTACTTAACCATCCAGTTTAACCTCCGAGATTGTTCCTCGTTCGCCGCTATTTGAAACTGAAATGGTTTTTCCTTTCTCACTGTTGCCTGAGGGAGGCAAGCTCCAGTTTGATGAAGCCATTACTTTCGACGAGCTTCTCTTTAGCGACTTGTTCTATGCAAAATCGCGTGGAAGTTTAATTATCCACGTTATAGGATAGCCAAAACTTGAAAACTTAATTATTTACAAACTTAATTATTTGAAAACTTAATTATTTACAACTTTTTCTGATGATCTTTTGATCAGAAATGGAATTAATTATTAATTAGAAACATTACCTTTAAATTGCCATAATTTGAATCAAGAATGCTGATGATATGAACAATTTTTAATTACAGATAACTTATAGTTAGTTTTATTAGCAACTGGTATTATTTAACAGGATAGTTCCTAATACTAATTTGGTTCCATTTAATTTTATTTATTAATTTAATTGAAAGAGCGATTTCTGGAAAAAGAAATGACAATAATAAATAAATTGCGTCCAATTGGATTTCACCGGTTCTCAGGCCGTAGTGTTTATTTGTGCAGGAAGTCCGCGGTTTCTTTGAGCGTACCTGAGAGATATTCGCGGTTAACGAAATGGACCGGAAGCTCGAATGGTAGTTACTCGGCTGATTGAAATTCGGCGTAGAAAGGTAGAACTTCCTGTCTGAATAATCCTTTTCTTGGTCAGCGAACGTTGACATGACCGCTCAATTAACGTTCGCATGACCCTTTAAGCAATGCGGTGTAGTGTGCTATATTAACGGTTTGAAGAAATATCGTCTCGTTAACACTTTAATATGTATACTTAAAATTCGTATCAAGCTTCTGAATATTTATTTATTAAAGTGTTTTTGCAGTACGTACGTTAAACTCTAATAATTATATCAATGTCAAATTAATCACTACACGAAATTATTGAAAATTTATAACAAAGTTTTGGAACGGAATTTATTGTAAAAATTAGAATAAAATCTTGAAATACAATTTTAAGCCAAAGCTGTGACATGCATTATTAAACTGATAATTAATTTAACATTGATATCTAATAATGATCTTACAGAAATTTACAAGGAATTTATTACGAAAATTCTGATTCCAGCCAGATATCTAAAATAAAAAATAAATACATATTTTAATATAATCTGTATTAGGAAATTTTTTTCGTGCTGATCACAGTGTAGCTGTCGAATATTATTATTTAATAATTTTTGTTTTATGACAGTAACTCGTGATGCAATAATAAATAACGGATATCTGAAAGAGTTTCAATAGAATGCCGCTACAATGGAGACGACGTTGAACGCTGAACACTCGTCAAAAGTCATTCACGTCATGCTGTGCTCGCACCCATAATTCGTGTACATATTGCTAAGTGCGTTCGCATTCTCTCACGTATCTCGGCGGAGAATACCTGCCGGGATATAAAAGCCAGTGCGCTGAACGTAATTTATTTTCCACGGCATAATACCGCGAATCCCTCAGTTTCCTCGTTCACCATCGCGATCTTTCCTTTGTCCATTCATGGGCGCTCGTTTCTATGGTTGGTGGAAATCGTACGAGCCGGTAGTTTCCACTCTTTACACATTTCGATGAGTTTACTGACTCACACCGAGTCCCTCTGGTGCATTTGCTTCGTCTTTGCAGAACACTTACCTGAACTTCGTCTTCCTGTTCATTTCCATTTTCAATTGGTCTATCATATGTAATCGTTTACTTTGATCATCTATTCATCCATTCCATTTGTAATTCACCTGTAGATGCTTATCTTGCTTTTGCACAAGTTTCTTACGTAAATTTACATTTTATGTTATCTTGTCCAGCTGCTATTTTTAACTTCCTTGAGTTACAAAACGTTCGCGCATAGTAATTCTTCCATACTTAAAAAGTTTCATATTTTTCAGAAAAAAAAAACGTAGGGCATATAATTATCGATATCCGTAGAGGTTCACTTCTCTAAAGGCAATGTCACTATCTCTTTTTCTAAATTAATATATCGGCACATTTTTTATTTACAAATGCTGAAGACCACAAATAACGGTAAAAACGGATGTAGGCATTTTTTCTTACATACACATCGTACATAAACATCGTTTGCGTGAGTATTTGTGCGTGGCCTCGGGTTGAACGAATGCGATGTTACGCGGATACATGAAAACGATTTTCGCCGATATTTTCAACGGAAATGCGAACGTTATCTCACGACAATTGCCATTCGCCGTTACGTCGGTTCCAATCGCGTCGTTAAGAACACTCACGTTGGAAGAATAGCTGATTCGTCATTTTTTATTGTTCCTTACTGAATACGGTCTATTTTTAATTTAAAAAAAAAATTGACGCATCCGTATCCTTTAAATCGCAATAATCTAAATGACAAATTGGGTCAGCCAATAGAAGTCATCCTATTGTCAAATACAGTTGATATTTATTTTCTATTGTTATCAATTTTTAGATATATAAAATAGGATTTCGCAGGGGATGACGCGTCTGCAGAAACACAAGTGATCGATCCAATTGTTCGAATCTAAAACTACGACAGTCTACGACACAAACGGTCGCGTAATCGTGGTAGCGACGGTGACCGGCGACGCCGAGGTTGAGAACTCGCATAATTGGAGTCAACGATGCGTACCGTGCGGCCTCGGCTATTGTCTGCGTACAGTTACTCGATTATACCGCGGACACGTTCCGAACAATTCGCACCGTCGACAAAAGTGCGCCGCTGAAATGTCGCGGACAATGGAGCAGGCCGATGCGCCTCGTAATATTACGCGACGAAAGTTATTGGAAGTACTGACTGAAAAGATTACAATACCTCCGCTTGCCGCGACGAAGGCGATAGGAGATTTGCATAAGAATACGGAGGAGTTTGTATAAGTCACCGCGTTGCGCAAGGGAACTTACACTGGCGATGGAGATGATGGCTTGAATTAAAACGGATCGGTGAAAATTTGTTTGTAGAGTTACAATTTCAGAGATTAAACATTCCGTCTTATGGAAATTGACTCTCTCTTGTCATTTTAATTCTGCTTTTGTAAGAGGAGCTTAACCGATTTATGTTTAACTTACATTGCGTTTTTTTTTTATTGCGAAAGTCTTTGCAAGATATTTGCGTAATCAAATTAAATAATTGTGATATCTTCCTGATATCAGTGCAGTATTTTAAAAATTATTTGACAATTCGTATGTTCATGCTGATAATACAACGATGAGGCTGTTGCCATGCGTTTGTTGATTTATTGGTGATAACGATTTTGTCAACGTGTGCCATGTGACGAAATAAGTTGCATCTAACATTAGATCGATGCATAAAAAGTAAACATCTAAAATAAGATGAATTAACTCAGGTAGCAATTTATTGGTGATACATTGTTCAAACAGTAAAGATATATTGATCCAATATTAGGCCAATACTGTGTCAATAATTGACTAATCATAATCAGTTATTATCCTCATGTTTGACTGTGATTGGTCAATTTCTTACCTTAAGCTTAAGGCTTAAAAAGCTCAA
>NW_017305779.1:6071353-6085012 GCF_001594115.1 Trachymyrmex septentrionalis | reverse complement strand
CGTCCATTAGATTGGTGTCATCAAGCTTTAAACGTCATCGGGGTGTTACGATGTGTGGCACGCCTCTTCTACTAATCTTAGAGCTCGTTTTCCCGATGCACGCGATTCCTGCTGATTCAGCCGTTTCCTTCCACTTGTACCCAATCCCGCAACTAGAGGCGAACCTGCGCGCGACACGCGATATCATTATCAACGCGACGCGGAGCAACGCACTGACGACTCCGGCGCGTCATTGACCTTGCTCGAAATAAAAATATCGTGGCCATGAACAAATTATACCGTGCTTTCCGAGTAAACGCGAGCTTGCGAGAGGGAGAGAAAGAGGGAAAGAAAGAGAGCTTCGTTACGTCGTCGTCGGTGACGCAACGCTATCGTGACCGTGAGGGATGAATTTAACAACCCATCGCGGCACGAATGTGGAACGAAAGGTCCCTTGGACGTGAGCCATCTGTCCCAGTCATCTCGCTTTTGTAATAAGGAACACTATTAACATCATAATCAGGACTTGCCGACGTCCGACATTAACTGCGAACTCTGACGTCTCCACAATTATATTACAACGCCCTAACGGAATTAAAAAAAAAAACAGCACCGCTTGATAGAATTAATAATTGTTATTTTTCCTCGACTTCGCGATGACTTCAAGTCAATATTCACTGTACCTTCTTGCTATCTTTTAATATTCGCGAATTCCCTTCATCTTCATTCTGTCATTCTCTTCTTCTGAAGTCATTTCTCACGATTATTGTAATTATCTCAATTACGTTTGTTGAATTAATGCTAAAGATTTTTTTATACTCGTCGAATAAAACTAAAAGCAAGATCAAAATAATATTGCTATCAATGGCTTTGATACTGTTCCCCATTTACTTAAAAGGAGAAATGTTTTAATCCTTTTTTTTTCAAAGAACTTCTCTAACTATCGTTCGATATCAAAACTTGAAGGAGGGACGAATCTTTCTTTCGAACCAAACGTGACACTTCCTTTACTTAGGATTTTGGGGCTCGCGAACGCGTAGGCCTTTTCTCGCCGCATTTCTCACGCGTGCCTTTCTGGAATTGGTCGTGACCGAGCGGAGCTACTTATACGGTGTACCGTTCACGCATTCCTCTCGCGTTGGTCTACTACGCGTTGCAACTGTGTACCCCACGGGCCCCTTTTCCATCCCAGTCTTGATCCCGCGTGTCTTTGTCTTCCTTCCTTTTCTCGAAAGGGAAACGCTTCTTCGGCTCCTTTTCTGCGCGCTGACGTGTACCAGAAGAATGCTCGGGTTTCCGAGTGCCTGATCGCCAACTCGTTGCTTTATGCAAGTTGAACTAGAGTCGACGTGAAACCGCACTCGGACAATAACGTCGGTTTTATCACGACCAAGCAGCTTTTTTTGCGCTGAAAATACACTCGCTGCGCTGCTCGATCGTAATTGCGACGGTATTTAATCGACACGTCTGATGATTTAATTGCTGTTATATAACGATGTTTTCCTCGTTTAAGTTCAGGGTAAGATATAAAAATAATAATACTCCGATACCTATATGTTAAACATCGAGTTTCCGGGTTAAGTGAAACGGAAAGCCGGTAATTAAAAGTAGTTCGTAGAGATGCTTCATGGACGCGCTCTCTCTCTCTCTCTCTCTCTCTCTCTCTCTCTCTCTCTTTCATACAAATTTTTAAATACAAAATTCTTATTTTTAGAACATTTTGATTTGCAAAACGCTATTTTTAATTTGTCTCGCTCTTTCTAAAACTCTAGGAAAATACACTTCATTATGTCGTTCTTAAAGTTCCTCGCGTTAAAAAATAATAATATTCAATAATTCTAAAATTTAAATTATTAAACCGAGAGCTATTTGATCTTCTTCTCCGTCAATTTTCATGCAATATAATGCAAATATTCTTATTGCATCACTTTTATAGAGCATACAGTAATTTTCAATCATTCATATTGGTAAAAAAATATACGATAATTTACAAAATATGACAAAGGCAAACTGTCCGCGTCTGAGAATCGCCAAACCAAACTGACTTTCGCTTTTGCCATTTCAATGGCAGTGCAAATTCCCATCGAGGGCGATACCTACACTTACTTCGAATATGCCATAGAGGCCCACTGAGACACACAATGAGCAATAGAAGAAACATTCTCCGGACTTGACCTCACGCACGGTGTGTCACTTAAGTCACCCATACGCACGTAATTTGTCGGCGTGCACGTGCTTGCTGCGTATGCGTGCGTGCGTACAGACTCTTGCGTGCGTGTCTCTTTAAAGCACGTTTTATCGTAACCTCGCCAACAGCTCCGTCACTCTCTCGTTTATTTATTTATCTACAAGCTCTTCATATATAAGACGATATAAAGTGGAGCGCCATTTGCTTGCGGTAATCTTCTGCAGTGGATTGATAATGGTGAATGATCTTTCGACGAGCGAAATAATACTTGAGGGGAACTGAGCTTTAATTTAAGATAAAATAAGATGAAGAAAATACTATTTGTATTAGAAATATAAATATTGTTTGTTTAAAAAGATGAAAAACCTCGTTAAAATAAAATCTCAATTTCTTTATACTTCGATTTTTGGTGTAATTAAATGGGAATAAAAAGCAATATGTACTAGTCCGTAATTAATTTTTCTATCTTATTTCTTCCCGTCAGCTATTTTTATATGTAGATATTTCAAGCTCTGGAGAGTGAGGGAGAGGTACATATGTATGTGCGAGTGTGTCGGCGTGTATGGGAAAGAGAGCCAGATTGGCTGGAGAAAATGTAGTCATTCTTAACTATAATTGGCCTGTGATACCTATTATTACCGTCCAAAAATCGTTACGCCTCTCAATGCCCGTGTGCGTCCATGTTTCATGTGGCTCGTGCACGAAAGACACGTTTATACTATTGTAAAGAATATAATGCGTCCCGCCCTGACCATGAGACACACCAGTGCAACAGCGCGTAGGGTGTGCACGCAGCCGTGATGTATATTAATACGAGCGTGTGTGCGTGCATGTTGTATGCTTGAGTGGACGACACACGTGCTCACAAGTCCCTGAGCGAAAGAGACCGCTCGTATTCTAACGCACACTGAGGAACTCCCACAATCAGTACACGATCTGTCTGCAGTTTGTATACGGTGGTCGTTAACAAAAGGACCATCGCCTTCCCATCAAATAACCGATTTACTATCCTGAGATTTAAAACAGTTTTAAATATAGCAACACGCACTATTCGATATTTTTATAAACAGATTAATGTGGAAAATTATATTGTGAAATAATAAATTTTGCTTTGTCAACATCTAATTATAGCTCGTTTAATTGTTGTCCTGGGTGCTATTTATTAATTTGTTCGAAAGTTATACGAGCGTTAAAGAATTGTTTGTAATTTATGTTTTAAATTAATGTGAATTGTTGATAAAATTTAATCTCGAATTCAAAATTGTTTAAAATCGATTAGGAATTTTATTTACTTCTCTGAGATTTATACAAATATTTTTTAAATATTGAAAATTTTACATAATATCTTGTTGCAATTAAATATAATTTGCAATGATTTTTTTTAGATATTCAATCACTTATAATTGCAAAATCTTTGTCGAGTATCTTTGATATTTAAGAGTATTGCTTTTTGAACATATTTCTTTTAGACATCTGATGTAGAAAGACGTACTTACCCAATAGACAAATTGTAGATAATATATCATAATGAATGTCAAGGAAAACATTGTAGATAAGATTAATAAAGTAAATAATCAGTATTGAAGAATTATAATTCCTAATTTGATCTTTTTTATTTTGAAATATATAAATCTATATATAATTTAATTAAAAAAATCTTTTAACGTTCTGAGAGGAAACAGATTTTTAATTTGAATCAATCAGATATACAAGTATTTTTTAGAAAATAAGTTGTTAAAGCAGAAAGGCTACTAGTCAAAGCTAGTTGTTAGTTACTAATAATTAATCTATATTCCAAATCCGATCGTTATAAACATTAAAAATACAAATGTTTCAACCTTTGTTAGGTCATCTTCAGTGTAACAGAAAAATTACAATTGAAAAATAAAAATAAAAAGGCAATATATCGATTATGTAATAATTATATGATAAAATATAAAAATTGAATAAAAATATTTAAATATAAAAATTGTCGCATGATTAAAATGTTTAAAAATGTTTAAATATAAAAAAAAATAGAGTAACAATTTGTCGCATGAATATTTTTAATAGTCGATAAGTGGACCAAAATTAGTCGTCACCAAATTGAAAAGTTATGGAATAAAACGCATTTTTTAGCCTGCGTGAGTATTTCTATTCATACAAGCATTTTTATTCAGCGTCACCGAGTATGTACAGGTATCAAGAGAGCCGCGCACGTGTGATGTACCGGCACACGCACACGCATGTGACGCCTTATACACGACAACGTGAACGTGACGCCCGGGGACAGGGCCTTTCAGTTCATGCCGAGACCGCGCGCAGTGTAGATCCTGTGTAGATTTCCGAAACGGAGACTCGGCCGTCACGATCGAGGAAACGGAGTACCTAGTTACGCGCGATCGCGAAGATCCGTCGCGCGTCGCCGAACGCGAAGGACGATCGATGACCCTGACTGATCTCGCGGTATGCTCGCGAATCGAGATGCTGGCACACGTCATCGGCTTTTTCTATTTCTACGCAGATCTGCTGCGCTTGGACTCGCAAATGATACAGCCGAACAAGCTTTTCAAATTTGTTCTGTGAAAAGGAAGTTACTAATATTAAAGAAAATGTGTGAAAAAAGAAGGAACGATCGCGAAAAATCGTGTCAGTGTTGGAAAACTATTCTACGTCCGTAAGGATGTTATCTTTTTGAATTTGCATTGAAAGAATCCCGAGATTAATTCTAATTCTGGGAAAATAATCATTCATTTAGAGAAATATTGGATTTTTTTCAATATTCCTTATGAGAGAAAATTGTTTGAGCGAAATTTCGCAGGATTTGCTGCTATAAAGGATGCTGTCAAGACAGGGGAGATTTCAACTTCCGACGACATTATTCATGACGGGATTTGATTTGCCACAGTCTACGTGATCAATACTGATTTGCATGGAGCTGACGCCGGCAAACGTTAATTACGCTTTTCCCAAGGAACTTTATTAACGGAACTGTCTCGTCCCGGAATTAAACCGCCTTATTGATCCTGCATTAGATTATCCTGGAGACAAAGACATTGGAACAATCAACGTGACAGTGATAGTGTAAATTAAATAAACGTAGTTAAGAAGAGGAACGCGCGAAGAGAAACTTTCAAGGATGCGAAAGGGAGACTTAAATATTTACCCATTCTCTTTTAAAGAACTGACAAAAATTTATGAATACGATATTAATTATTCCTTTTTTTGTCTTGTAAAATTTTTTAAGAGCGACACTAAGAACTTCACCTCCAACTGCATCGCTTCTGGAATATTTCAGGGTTAAGCAAAGATCAAGTGACATCTCGGGTATACTACTTGTATGTCTACAATGTGTAAAGTATTCCAGAAATTTCCGTAGTTGGAATAGGAGCTTTGTGTGTAAGAACACACAAGACTTTATCTACTGTTTCGTGGAAGGCTCCTCGATCAGAAAAGTTTCGTCATCATGATATCAAGTATCATAAAATACCTTGAAGGCGATATAAAAATTTGGTAAAAGCGTCTACAAAGTCGATGTCATAATCTCCTCATCGTACGTGATGAGTTGACGTTAACGAAGCAGCCAATTAAGTGGTTTCATCAGTGCATGGTTTTGTATATACATGTGTATATATATAATATATACATAATATTTACATAAGGTGGCCGAAAGAGAGTGTATCAGCGAGCGCAACGTCCGGTTGACGCGGCGCAGCGAAAAGGCCTCGTAAAATCGGGCGCATCCGGAGATACGAGAAGTGAAAGTGTGTTTTGCACAAGATGACGGTAACCCCGTCCCCGGGGTAATGGCGAACGGCAGCTGGCATCAGTGTATCGAAACGACGAGCATCGGTCGCACCGACGTCATTGTTGACGGTCAGAGAGGCCGCGAGCTGGATTTTAATAGCCGTGTTAATTCACGAACCCCACCAGGCTCTACTGGAAAGTTTGCCATTGTCTTGAATAATTCATGATGCCGTGACGGTACGCGTGAGAGATGCACGTTATGCTCCGGTTTTCTTCAAGGTTGCCGTCGAGGGTGCGTCGAGGGAGCGGAAGAAGGAAGTGGGGCTCGACCCCGCGGAACTGATGTTACTTCGCGCTTGGTCTCGTTTTCCGGCCACGTGGACGCTGCGGGGAGAACATGGAAACTATATTGAATTGTAATTAGATTGGATTACACGGTGGTTTGCGACGGGAGGTGTAATTGAGTCGGTGGTATGTGCGCGATGGAATGAGGAATTGACGTTCGGAGTTACCGTAATTGATATGACGAGGGTACACCGCGTGACAGAGATGCTTATGAATCGCTTTCTTTCTTGACAATTCCATGAAGATTTTATGAGTTTTATGCATTTATGAGTTGTCGCGATATAGGCATTTATTAAATTTTTTTCCTATCTGGAGCAGCAAAAAGCATTTATTACCTCATTTTCTACCGCCAAATTCTTTTTTAAAAAATATAAAGGTCTAAATAGTTAATGTTTCATGTTAAAGATTTAGATTTTATAATTTTTTTATTAGTGTAGGTTTAATTTTAATCATTATAGAGTTAATAATATTTAAACAATTTTATATATATATATAAAAGCCAATCAGAGCCAATACCAGCTGTTCGGGTACACAGAAAGCTCTTTATTCTCGTGTGAATAACAATAATAAATATACGTTTCAACTCTTTATTTTGGGTCCTTTCCAATATAAAATCTAATTCTAAATTACTTGAGTAAACTTATCTAAGAATATAACTAAAGTAAGTACTATAAATCAGTCAAGATGGTGAACCGTGACAAATTCGCTCTAATTCTTCTTTATCCAAATACCAATTTGCTTGTAAAGAATAGTCAAGTGATTTTATCATAAATATTGAAATTTTTCAATGATATTATAAAAAAAAACTTGCATAAAATAAAAACGGTTTAGTTATATTTTTAGATAGGTTTACTTATGTAATTTAGAGTTAGATTTTATATTGAAAAGAACCCACAATGAAGGATTGAAACATATATTTATTTTGTTATTGTTATTCGCACGAGAATAAAGAGATTTCTGTGCACCCGAACAGCTGGTGCTGGTTCTGATTGGCTTTTTATATATATTTTATTGATTAATTCTTTCGAGCCTCATTTCATACCTTTGTTAAAAATTAACTCTTCATTGCATTTTTTTGTTTGTCACACTGTTTACTCTGTAAGATTCAATAACTTTTCTAGTATGTTCTTGATATGTATGGAATTATTCGGAATGAATTTCGATCAGAAATTCAATTATTACCTAGATTCCTACTTTTTTTTTTCTGATTGGAATCCATTCCGGACAATCCATAACACAAGTTCTTATTTAGATACCAATAAATGAGCTTATTTAATGTCAAATAGGTTTTAATATATATATAAAAGATTATGAAAGTGTACCTTGTTATTTATAAATTAGATTTTTTAATTATAAAAAATAGTGTTTACAAAAATTCACTTGTGTAGATTTTTGTATAGCATACTGAGACTAAAATACATATATAATGGTATAAATGATAACGTAAAAAATTTTTTGTCGATAAGCCACGTGTTATTTGGAAAAAAAAGAAGAAAAACTTATTCCTTTTTCTTTCCCTATTGTTAGATCTCATAGGTAAAAATTCTTTTCATTCTCTGTTTCCTGTAATAGAAATGTACAAATAATGGGATACGGTCGTACTGGAATATGTAAAACACAAATAACAATGATGATGTCTTACATTTTTGAATAACATTACTGTAATAAAAAAATAAACTTTAACGAATGTCGATGACTGAAACGTACTAGCATTATTATGTCGAGTCGATGTTATTTTATTTCGGAGCAGAGTAGTACCGTGTCCAAATATCTGTGATATATTTTGTATGCGTGCACGAGTCATCGCAGGGTTAGCGTTGTTTTGCTTCGATAATTTCCTATCGTTACCGTTACACTCATCCACGCCGTGACGCGCCTTTTCGTTAGTCCTGGACTTGTTATCTGTGCGTAAATAGAAAGATGTCGTGCCACCTCGCGCAGGGAAGAGATAAGTGTTTCCGGTCGTTAAAGCCTGACGGCCGGGAAGCGAAACGGTGTGTTTTTCTTCCTCTTTTTCTTTATTTTTTTTTTTTTAGAAACGATACTCCCGGTGTCTTCGGCTGAACAAGAATCCCGAGTGAGGCATTCTGAGTATTTTTTTTGTCTTTTTTTTTTTTAGACTTGAACCTGTGGAACAAAAGCATCAGTCAGCGCTGGCGGAAACTGCGGCGAAGATGCTCCGTGCAGGAGTCGTCGGAGCCGCAGGAAGCGCTGATACAGGGTGGCGGAAATCACGGTGTTATACACGCAGTGAGATCAACGCCGACCAGCAGAGAAGCCTCGCCGGCTGCGAAAAGTCTTCAGGATAATAGCTCACCGAAGAAACTATTGCAAACTAGTTCTCTGAGATTGCCAGGTGAGTTTGAATCGACAGGAAACGACATCACCTTCGAATTTAAGCTGCGAATAAATCTGGTTTCCTTGATATAATATATACCTTACGAAGTCCATTAAAGCCAGTTATTTAGAATTAGGTCTGATTTTTCATTAGTTAACTTATAGATTTGATTTAATAATAATGTAAAAATTCTATTTCTTTAGCTGCATTAGTTACTATATTAAATGGTTTTGTAATATAGTAATTTTAAAAGTTATTTTACAAAACTATCACAAACTATCACAGTTTAGTGATTAACCATCATATATAGAAATACAATTTTTACACAACCTCTAGCCATAAGTTAACCAGCAAAAAAAGAAAAACCAAACCTAAATGTGTGTAACTATTAAAGTTAAAACTATTAAAGGAAAAAACCTATTAAAGTTAAATAATGAAAATTAATTTAACATTAAAGAAAATTAATATAATTTTCGTTTTAGAGAAAGCTGATTATACAATATTATATGTATACTGTATTATATTTATGTATGTATACTTTATAACGAGAAGTACATTTATAGGCACGACGAAGGGTATCGCCGACATCCAGCATGTACTCCGCAGCAAGTTCAGTAAGATAAACGCCGGCATCAGGAAGCGAAAGGCACTGAGTGTAACGGAGGTGTTTCCTCCACAGAAGGACAATGCCTCGAATTTCTATGTACCAAGTCCCCTTACCTCGTCTACCAGTCAGACCTTCGAGGACAATCGTTACGATTCGAGCGAGCCTGCTTCCTTGCCACCGTATCCCTTTCACGATAACCTAGAGACTCTGGCAGAGAGCAGCGTCCCGAACTCGCCCCATTGCAATGGCAACACCTTCGGCTATTCCCAGGACAGCTACGAGCAGAAAGACGTTCTCTACGAGAACGTGGCGTTCCCGCGGTCCTCACCATCGTCCTGCTGTTCGAGGACCCGGCCTGTTCTCCAACGCAGCAACTCGGAGAACCGCGAGACCAGCGTGCACGATCACTCATACGAGAACATGCGCTTTCAACGAGTCGGCGTTCAACGAGACGATCTGGCTTCAGGAAGTCCGTATGCAGGCCGCCACTTAGCAAGGAGCAACTCTGAGACAAGAGAGCATTCGTACGAAAATGTACACTTCCAGAGCGCGAAGATCAGAAATCAGTCGGAGCCGTCGTTCGAGGAGATACACATACCCAGAGTGACGCCCAGAAAGAAGTCCACCGACTTTAAGGTCGGTGGACAGGTGAATAATTACTCAGGTGAGGCTACGTTGAGCTCAGTCAATGGTAACAAGGAGGATGCGCCGGCTAGTTTGGGTATAGAGAAAAGTTCTGTTAAGAGAAACCCAAGGAGGCTCAACAGTAGAAGTGTCGCGAATATCCCTAGCTCTTCTGGTGCAAACTTGAAAACTTGGCAAGTGAGTAAATTTTGATTAAAAAAAAAAGATTTCTACCAAAGATTAGCAAATTTTAAAGTTGCGTGAATATTTTACAGAGAAATTTAAATATTAAGTAATAGCAACTAAATAGTACAACTAAAATGTTAACGAAAGAATTCAATTCAGACGATTGAGTATTATTTGCACGTATATTTTCTTACGTTTAAGTATATACAATGCAATTTTTTTAGGGTACTCAAGACGCGGATGAAGGTTTGAATACTGATTCGGAGCTTGAAGACATCGACGAAGCCGCCGAAGGAGAGGAGTCGCGTTTTTGTACTTTGCCAAGACCAAGTAAAGGCGGTGCATCTTTTACGATACTGACCGCTAGATTTCTCAAAGGTCCTGGGCACAAGGGACTTGGCTTCAGTATCGTCGGCGGTACCGACAGTCCTCGCGGAAACATGGGAATCTATGTGAAAACTGTTTTCCCCAATGGCCAAGCTGCTGACTTAGGCACTGTCAAGGAAGGTAAAGTTATATTTAACAATTTAATCCTATGAACCTCGAAGCCCACAGTTAATGTAGATTTACTTTAATCTCGATTCAATTTAATCTTCATCTATTTTTAGTTTTAAAAATTAAGGCTGAACATATAACTTTATTTAAATAAAGTTATATATCTCACAAAATTCGCCATACTTGCAGGGGACGAAATTTTATCGATAAATTCGAAACCTCTTCACGGTATGACCCACGCCGAGGCAATCGCCGAATTCAAGTCTGTGAAGGCTGGGGACGTTGTCTTACACGTGGGACGTCGCGTGAGTAAGAAGAAGAAAGAAACTTTGAGCCTGGCACCGGTTAATCCCTCCGTTTCGAGGCAACCCGTCACGTGAATTCATAAGGAACGTCATAACAATTTTTCTATTTGTGAAGTTTCACGAATTTGACCTTTTAAGAATATTTACAAGATAGCAATATCAATTATTGCTATAATACGCGAAAGATCGAGGCAGACTGTGACGTGACTTACCTCTATTCTTTTAAACTTCGATTCATATGCAAAATGAGGATTTAGGATTAAGGTTAATGAAACGCGCTTATAAACGCGATTTCCGTTTTATTTTTTTGATATATATATATATATAAAAGTATGATAATGAAAAATTGATTCTTTATTAATGTATAATACGTAAAGAAAGAAAATTGGGAAAAGCAAAATCTCATTTTTACTTGACAAATATAATCAAACGGTGAGGCGGACACTGTCGAATCAAAACGCGTTTTAATTGTATAGCCGATCTATTCGGTACTCGCTATGTTAAGCATTAATATTTATAGATAAATCGTCGTTTAACGTTATCTATTAAAATCATCGATATAATATAGAAGCCAAATTTTTCTTTTTGCACATTAATTCATCTATTTTCTTTATCTGCATAAGTAAACTTATATGTATATTTTATACTTGCTAGTAAACTCATATTTATGATGCCTATTCAACAATGTATCTGTTATGTGTCATTATTACGTCTAAATTGAATTGAATGTTGAATGGGAAATTATGATATCGACGTAACTGTTAGTTTGTGCTCGAGATGTGTGTATGTTACAGAAACATTATAGGCTGAGTAATTCTGATGTTACACATTGGTTAGTGAGAGACAAATACATCTTTCATTAAGACTACAGATGTATAATAATTTTTAATATATATTAGATGTATGTGGATACATATAAATTGTCAAATTACAATAAAATTAGTATAAAGAGATCAATATTATATCAATGTTTATATCATTTAAGCTTTCAATAAAATCCTTTTATTTTTAAGTTTACTTATATATATATATAAATAAAGAAAATAGATGAATTAAACATATTAAGAGAAAAATTTGACCATTTACGAAATAGAATTTACCGAATACGACGCAACGAAGTCCTCCAGTTAGCAATTAGCAGACGATTTATTTTTATAAAGTGAATGAAAATGTTCGATTTTTGTATAGTTAATAACAAGCAAAGTGACGTTTATTAACATGTATGCCGAATCAATGAAGCGAAACGGATTCAATTGTATATTAATTGTACGACAGAGATTATCTCTAGGTAATTAGCCTAGCCAGATAATATATACAAACGAAATCGTAAAAATTTAAATTTGTTCAAAGAAAATGCAGGAGAGAATAAAAATGGCAAAAGGACAGTCATATTTTTTTTCTAATTGTTCGAATTTTTTATTAAATAATCTAGGATAAAAAATAGCAATAAATTGACATTTTTGCATCCAATTGTTATAATATTAGTTTTTCTTTCTGTAATAATAATAACTTAATAATGTACTAATAATAGCTTTATAATATAATAATAATAATAATAATAATAATAATAATGAAGTCATGTATATCGGTATATATATTTGAGGAATCTTTGTCATTTTTATTCATCCTACAATTTTCTTTACGCAGGCCTGTGCAATTAGGCATATGACAGAAAATCCAAAGCCCAAATTTTGTTGCAGATCTAGGGAAGAAATTATTTTTTAACTGTAGACTAGCGAAGATCGTCCAAAGATGAAGCCCAAAAAATATTTTTACAAAGACGAAAGCACACGCATAGAGAAAGCGCATATCTATATATTATACATATACATATAGTATATACATTTTACAAAATATATATATATATACATATATATATATATTTTTTAATCGAGCGAGAAACGCGTTTACTTTAAGAGAAAGCAACATTATTAGTATCTAGTCGATTTGTAATATTTTCGTTTTTGAAAGCCCGTTTTATAGTCACAACGACGAGAGGAAAACAATTTTTATATATACATATTACACGGTGATAAACACACGCGATTATATATTTCTTATATCGATTTTTCAAGGTGTAACGAATCGTATAATCGAATGGTAGATTAATGACTATAGCTTAGAATTGCCGCTAATGTGACAAAGGTAATGTACGCTCCGCACAATAAAACATTTTTAATTAAATTTTATAGAGCATTAATTTTTTTGCTTTGTTAAAAATTATAATATATAAATATAAAATTACAGCGCTAATGATAAACTCTCATTTGTACCTGTTTTCTTTTATTTGATATTTTTGACAGTTATTTAATCATATATAATTTAATTTTGTTAAATAAATACACCTTGTCTGAAAAATATACATCAGATATAGAGAAATCAAAAGAAGGTTATTTTCTTTTCAAAATGGAAGAAATCAAGAGATATGATACATTGCTTATTTATTATAGTTTCGTAACGTAATACGTTGTTGCAAAATTAATGAGAAAAATTATAATGCGAGAGATCGCATATAAGGCAATTATTACTTAAAATAAATATTGATTTAGTTTAATTTAACAAAGAAGATAATATTAAATAATTCTATAGCAGAGTATAGCAAATAAGATAATTTTTGAAAATACTGATTATTTAGAAAGTACCGTTATTAATAATTCTAGTGACATTTCTCATTAATTCTAGCAGAGATATATATATTACAATTATTTTTAAGCTGAATTTCAGCTGCTATTTTTTCAATTTCAATTTTTTTAGTATATAAAGTGGGGAATTTCTTTATTTTTATAAGAATCCTTGACTGTGGGCGACACAGTCCTGCTGCTTCCTGCGAGAGCACATCAACTACAGAGTAACAATACTTCTTATA
>NW_017305779.1:6070136-6071253 GCF_001594115.1 Trachymyrmex septentrionalis | reverse complement strand
ATCAATTTCCTTTTATAAATATATCTTTTCTGAAAATACGCAAAATGCTAAAACTTTTTTTTTACATTTTGTGTATGTATGTATACTGATCGATGAGATTTATAATTCGATTCCTTATCTACGATCGCTAATTTACTAACACTGATTTAACCATCAATTAATACAATACTTTGAATCGATAATGAGAGAAGAAAGAAAATTAAATTTCGTGTATCTTTGATTATCGCGCAAGACCACGCAAAATCATCAAAGTTTAGTAAACAAATGTGCATATTAGCGTGTTCCGAAACTTATCTCAAAAAAGCGTTTGAATTTTCCTACTGTGGATATATGTATTATCAGAGAGAAACCTGAGAGAAGATATGAGGGCCTTTTTCCAGTAACCGCAAAATGCCCTCGCGCACTACTCTGAAGTGCGCGAGGGCATTTTGCATGTTCTCTGAAGAAGTAGATGTTATGGAACAATACTACTTTTTCGCGGTGGCCTGATGGAAATAAAATCTCTGGATTTGAATGTTTTTATTTATTACATACGAATTTGTTAATGCATGTTTATTAATGGATCCTTAAACGAAAATTTTAATTTCGCATCTCCTATTATAGAAGATAAAAGTTGTTGAATTTTAAGAAACTCGAAATTGAATATTCAAACAAGATAATTTAGAGAATTTTGTCTTATAAACCCGTCTGCATAAAAATGGAATAACGAAGTTATGTTTCTTTAGGCAAATTTTCAGTCCATTTCTACTAAACATAATTATTATGTATGCATCAAAATCTCTATATTACTAATAATTATAGACTTTAAATATACTGCAAATTTTTCTAATCATATATTGTCAATTTAAGATTTAATTTAGCAAAAATAAGCTAGAGGCCCTCCATCATCCCCGCCGATTTTATCGGTGATCCTCTTTTCTTTGTAAGTATACTTACCCGTTTAAAAAAAATGAGCTACTATATTTATAATATATTTAGTAGCCCGTTTTTATAGGTAATTTTTATAGGTATATTTTTAATTTATTTTTATGTTTAATTATTCTATTATATTTCGCTAATTATATTGCAACAACTTCTTTAATATTATCTTTTATTGTAAAAGGTATATATATATATA
>NW_017305779.1:6063903-6070035 GCF_001594115.1 Trachymyrmex septentrionalis | reverse complement strand
CTATAATAATAATAATAATTCCATTAATATACGAATAGATTCCGCGTTTATAACATATTCGTGTTTATTTACGAAATTAAAAATATAAATATCCAAAAAATAAATCGAAATTAAAAAAATCTTTGTCAACAACGTTTTATTCAAGCGTTTCGAATATTGTGAAACTAGATTAAATTTCTTAATATAAACTTTACAATATAAAAAACAAAACTTTAATTTAAAAATAAATTGAAAATTATTAAATCGATTACCATCCCATAAAATTCAAGGCCCATGTATTTTTTACGATTCGAACGATTTGTTGCTGAATCTCATCTTAAAGCATGAGAAGATAAAAAATTCAAATAAATGATGCAAGGTCCGAAAGGAATAATTTTTCCTTACATCAATAAACATATCTCTTTGAATCAATAAAAGAATATAATGTCAGTGACAACATATCTCTTTATATTTTGTAAATTATTAGAATCACTTTTTTGTATAATTTATCTTTTCAAAATTAAGTATTTTAAGTGATATGAAATTTTTTTATAATTGCAATTTTTAAATAATTATGAGATAAAACTCTTCTATTTCTTGACGAAGTGTATATTGAATATTTATATTGTATACTTCAACTGGTGATAAAATCCAGTTACTACATATGGATAAATTATAAAAGTTTAGACTGTTGTCGAGTTTAAAAATCAATGTATTAAAATAAATAATATTAATTAATAGAGAAGAAAACTGTTCATTTTTTTGCGCTAAAACTTATATGTTTTGTTTAGCAGATCATAAGCTATAGCATATGAGAAAACCATTTGATTTCATTCCGGGACCCAATTTTATATAGGATTAGTACGGGGGTGAAGAATGTATATTGTATAACCAAAAATATCAGTAATATATTAATTATGAAGAGAATTTATTATCCTTTCCAGATCTCATGTCATTTATATTATACATTTTTGACCTGGTGTATTTTTGATGAGATTCGAATAACAACGCGTCAATCATATAATTTTATTCATTTTGTTAAACGATATAATTAATGATTTAAAATTATTTCAAGACTAGCTTATTAATGTTTTAATTTAGCACAAAAAGTGTAAATGTATATTAAGTTTAATAAATCCAATTTATTTATTGTCGCTTTCTAGTTTACATTCTTGTTTAATTTAATTAATTAATTAATTAATTATTTATTTAAAACTCTATTAGAATTCTTTTAGATTAAAATTTTGACTGAAATTTCTATTAGGCTAATGCAAGCTTAGTGCTAATTAACAAGTGTTAATGTTTTTTATTATTCGTTGCAATGACTAACATTACGTAAAACACGAGTAAAGAATACATTCAAAATATATTTCAAAATTCTAAACATGGATACATTTGTATTTCAAAATAATTTGTTCTTAAAAAAGTTTAGAAATTTTGTACAATTCTTTATGATATCAATTTTTATACAGATTTTAGCATGTTGAACTTTTGTTGCCCTGTATTTTGCGTGCAAAAAGTTTGCTAAAGCTATGTAACTTATTTTTTTCTACCGTCCTATTTGCAGCATTCAAAAAATTTTTTTATACATATGGATCTGGAAACATGGAAGTGTCTCAGTGTTACGTTGTAAATACATATGAAGAAAAAAAAAATAAAGATGTGCGTACGGAGAAAAAAATTTTTTTAATGCTGTGCTATAAATAAGATAGTGAGAAGAAATAAGTTAAATCTCCATGATAAATAGAAAATTTTAATAAATAGAATATTACATTCTTGATGAATTTGGAAATATTTTAATCAAAGTATTTTGATTAAAATTGTATTAGCAATATTTGGAGTATTTTGTAGTAACATTCAACGTGCTGCGGATGGATGTTCGAAATGTGAATTCCTTATAGCTTCAAAGACAAATAATCGACGAGTACTAATTACTTGGCATTGTCTGAGTATTACGTAAGGCGTGTCCCAGAGTCCGCGTTGCGTAATTAAATAAGTTACATGCATGTAAGGTTATGACGGGGAGAACGGTAATCAACGCTTCCTTTAATTAATAATATGTTGAAATGCTTTAATTGAACCGCAATTGCGACGCATTTGCACAATTGTGTACCCGACAAATGGTGTAACATTCGTCGTAGTTAAATCAATGTTTCGGACATTTTGCGATTTGCAAGATAAAAAAGATAGAAATCCTTGGCACTTGATTCGTTCGCTTTGCTCGTAGCTCCGGTTCTTCACGGCCATTTTATAAATTATATCGCTATCGCTTACAATTAAAACATACTATTGCTTCAAGAATACTTGTTATCGTTTCAAGTTAGAATACGTCGCGATACATATCAGCTTATTCGTATTTCGTGTCGCCACGAGAATTCTTCGTCAGGACAATGCAATCTATTAATTTACAAATCTTCTAAAACGCTGAAAGACATTTCTGTGAATAGTTAAAAGACTGATGGTTTTTTAATGAGTTGAAATATCTATCAGACAGTTTTCGAACATATTATTACTATTAAATTGACTAGGCATCTATTTATTTGCAAGAGGTTTGTGACGTTTAAAAAAAAAAAAAAAAAAACATGAAATACATTCTAAAATTGCTAAAATTATCGCGCTGTTTCATGATCATTACACTTGTAGTTCACAGCCGTTATATGTGTACAGAAACATTACTAACAACTGTCTTTCGGAATTATTGTTAACAAATATATTTTTGTAATCTGAGTATTTCCCTCATGCACCTCGCTTCTTGACATTATTTCTTCGTCATTTCTCAGTTTTGCGAGTCATCTCGGATTATATAATATGATATTATATAATATAATATCATGAAGCAAGGCATTTGAATTGTTTTGACAGCACAGAGCACTCAATCCTTTTGTCTCATAATGAGAAAAATCAGGGATTGTTAAAAGTTCTTTACGCCATATGTGTGTGTGTGTGTGTGTGTGTGTGTGTATGTGTGTATATGTGTGCGTTTGTACTTGTGCGATAGCTTTACTTCTATTTCAGATTTACTTAATCGAAACAATATGGTCTTTCTATCCAGTATACAAGGCAGAAAGCTAACGCTAAGAGCAGCGATCCACTCAAATCACCCAGTGCCGTCAAATAGGGGATCGCAGAGTTGTCTGGGTCGATTTTGCACCTCCACATCGCGTGAATGATTATGTGTGCGGTGTACAACAGAAGCATTACCTGAAAAAATTTCCGTTATGACTTCGCAATTCTCAAAATCGAAATAAAATAATAAAGTTGTAAGTGCGCTACTTACTTGTATTAAGGAAACAGTTACATAAAAGAATACGAAGTATGCATGTATGCTGCAATTGCCCGGGTTTAAAGCATTAGCGATGAAAACAAAAATCAGTTGACCGGGAACAGCCATAGCGAGGAGCAATCTTGCGGTTTTGGCGTATATCGCTATTTGTAAAGAAGAAAAAATTTTTAAATATCGAATTTTAAAAAATTCTGACATTAGAAATTTCAATATTAAAGTAATCTCAATTAGGAAGGTGTTAATTCTGATTATTATTTTCTTCTGCGTGGAGTTATACGTACATCCTACGAGGAGCGCGTGCCACGGGGTCACACAAATTCTGTCGTGCGGTGGTAGAATTCCTAGGATAGAAGACTGGTGCAACATAGTTGACATTCGAGACGCTTGCACCGATACTAAGTTCCCGCCAATCCCATTAATGACTGGTTGAAAGACTTCAGATCCTTTAAAAGAGTCGATCGTTCTTTCAAGAACTAAGCCACCTCCGCTAAAGACAAGGTTAACCGAAATAAATAAATTTAAAATACAATTATATATATTAAGCAAAATAATAATCTAATTATAACTGATATTTAGTTAGTCGTGCGAAAATACGTTGTTAAACAAAATGACTTGATCGCGGCGACTAACTAAAGGTTAATTGATAGCATCATTATGTGAGTTAAAGGGTGAAAATAAAAATTAATAATGAATGAACGAATGAATTAATAATATAAGTTATTAATTAATAATATAATCATGAGGGGAAGAGAGTCATTCGAATATTCATGGACAAACGACTTGGAATAAAATTCCTCGGAAAACTAGCCTAAATAAAAAAGCCAATTCGGCTTATACTAACCCACTGATCAGAAGAGCAGACAGGATAGGAACCCAGCCGGATTTTAATACTGTTCTCGTGTATTTGTTCTTGAGCACAATTATAATCCAAATTGGCAAAAGCAGAAAATACATTCCTATAACAATGTATAGCACCCATATTTCTATGTACAGTCTGTTATAAAAGTCCGACGCGACGGCGGAGAGAATACCGATGGACACGACGTCACCGATAGACGCTGCCAGAGGAGTTGCCAGATTGTCTGGATTCATTTTGTATCTATAGGATATCATGATCACGGCGATCAAAACGAAATCTGTGAAGAAAAGATAATTTTCTAAGATAACAATTAAAATTTTGTCTCGTTGCATGCGTAATAAAGAAGCATTTAAAGATGGATGCATGATATTATTAAACACTAAATTTAACAGTTTAACAAATAAAAATAAAAACGAGAAAAGATTACAATAAAATAAAAACAACTACCTCCAGTTAAAAAATTGTATAATAATAATATTACAAGTACACAGAGAAGGAGAAAAAATAGAAGATAGAATTTATGTTATCTACAATAAATTGATTTTACAGTTAACGGAGCATTCTAGTAATATATTTAACGATTGCATGATTAGATAATCTGACGCTATGCATGGTAATTAAATACGAGATTCATATTCTATATTAGAAATGAAAATTAATCGTACATTACTTAAATCAATAATTATTTTGAGCTTCATTATAATATTACGAACAAAAAGTAAAATGTGAAATATTGATAAGTAACATGAATCAAAAATTAGAACGCGATAATACGCAAATATATTTATCTACAAAAACTATGGATTGTATACTGATACAGTAGTCTATATTTCTTATTCTTTATGCATGAATATACAATATTTCTTTTTTATTAAAAGCGTCTCTGAACGGAAACGTTTTTACAAAACACAAGTCTTTCTATATATTTATGAGAACACAACGCGTGCATAAAAAAAGCATCATTTATGATCTTCAAGTATATCTTTATCATGTACGTTCTGCTATCGTAAAAAGAGAATCTATTAATATAATGCGTGACTGATCTGTATGTTGCGATAACAGATATTGTTAATGCTAATTGCTAATAAATGGCGAATAAATGGTTATTTCAAGGGACTCGATTTATGGGAGCTTAGTGCGACGTAAAAAAGGTATACATTGGTCGGTATTTAATAAGCATATTGGTGAGAGAATAGCTTACCCAAGATAAAACAGGAACTAGTCGCAGTGCACATACATGAGACCGTTAGCAATACCGCGTGATTCCATTCGAAGCCGTTTCCATTGATTGCGCCTACCCCCATACCGAACAACGACAGACAGATAGCGGCTACGATCGCCTGGATCTGCACCAGAGCGATGTTTCCGACGATCATCTTGATGATCTCCCGACGGTTATTCATGTTGCCTAAATTCGCTTGTGTGCATAACCGCGATGCCAAACACATATCGAGATTACCTTTCAGACCTTGAAGCGATGTAGTCAAGATCAGTAGCTGGGGGACTTCTACAAAAGCTGGCAGGTTCTGAAATCAGAGACGTTGAGATTTAGGAAAATATACGGACAGAAAAAAAACTTTATCAATATAATAGAAAAAAATGTATCATTACTTTGGCTGCCATGTAAAACACCTAGAAGAATATTATTACTTAAGAGATATATTACTTGAGAGATATATTACTTGAGAGAAAAGTGACACGTGAAGCATAATACATTGATTATTCTTATCATGATAAACATATTGACAAGTCGATTTGTCACATCCGTTCATTTTAGAGAAGAGGCTTTAAAATATAATATACGAAATTGCGATAAAACGTGATTATTTAATTCTATGCTAATCGAAAGATTATAAGGTTAAATATCTTTGATAGCATATCCCGATCAGCCGTAATCTCTGTCTGAAATCTACATGAGAGCGGTATTAAAAATGTAAGCGTCAAGGTACCTATACAATCGCGTTAGTACTGAGTTAAGATCGACATTGCATCCTATAATCTGCTATGATGA
>NW_017305779.1:6056633-6063803 GCF_001594115.1 Trachymyrmex septentrionalis | reverse complement strand
TGCAAAAGGTGGTATCAAAAGTTTCGCCAAGGAGATTTCAGTCTTAAAGATGAATCGCGTGCTGGACGCCCTGAAAAGATTGAAACGGACGAATTGCAAGCACTGCTGGATATAAACTCTGCGCAAACTGAAAAGGAGCTTGCAGAACAGCTTGGCGTTACGCAGCAAGCCTATTTTTTCGTTTGTTTTTAAATAAAGATTGAATTTTACAAAAAAAAGCTCAGAACTTTTTTGTACACCTAATATCTTTGATAATTATAAATTATTTTTCTATCTTCGGAACGAGAATAAATATTTCTTATATTTATAGTTTATTATAGCTTATATTTCTTAAATATTTAATTCAATTTAAATGAATGTATATTATATAGTAGTTCAACATCTTAACACCCGGACCGGTAAGGCGCTTCGTATTTCAGTAAGTATAAATATTTCTATTAAAGGATAACATAAGAAAAAGATGAAAAGGAAAAGAAAAAAAGATCAGATTCTTTGAGAAAAGTTCTTACCTTCGCCGAGGTGAGGACACGACCGGCACCTATGGTTCCCAAACCAGCGATTAAGAAGGGTACTGACACTTGTAGAATCGTGTGATACCATTTTTCGTTTCTGATATTCTTATTGTCTCCATGACCACCTAGGTCCTTACGTTCCGGATCAGGATCCAAAACGGCGTCCGATGAAATCGTGACTATGGAATTACCGCTGGAGAGAGATCCATTTCCGTTTTGTCTGTCGGGTGTGCCTTTCTTGTCCATCTGACCGCCGGGTGTCTTCAAGCCGGCTGTCGACGCATCGGTACATGTTAAGTAAAATCCCACTCAACGGACAGTCGGAAATATTCAAGCGGAGTTCGCAATGAGTATCCTAAATAATTGGACCATGTTTTTGAGAGATACGATCGAGTTTTGTCGATTTGTTCGAACGCAATAATTACTGACTACGAAAGTTCTGCTTGATAATCTTTCTCTAAAAATGAAGATAAAAATGAGCATTCATGAACAGACGTCGTACACACTTTTCCACATTGTAATTAACTCGCGCAATTAAGACTCACTTCGCTGATTTTACACGTGATTTAAGAGAGCAAGAAAGGCTTACTGACGATAGGTCTCCTGATAACTATCAATATTTCCGCGCGCTGTTATTCTCATGTAAACAAACTCACGTTCTGTAGAGGTACATAAACGGCGCGAGACGATTACTGAACGTTTTCTTCCCGCGTCGACGTTATAAACTAGCGCGAGTTTATGGTATCCTGAATTCTAACGATCGTAGAACAGTCAGGAAGTAAAAATCGTTGGTGAATTACTTCGCGTCGTAATTATTGTAATTACTGTTGTTCGTGCTGTGTGATTTTTTTCCCCATTATATCCGATTTGTCACTGCGACGACAATTAATTCGTTCATTTCCTGCAAGTGTAAAGCAAACACGAATTTCGTGATGCGAAATGATAACAGTCGTCGTCTGTTGAATACGTTGTCAGAATTTTGACTCTAAATGTAACCGGATAAATTCTGTTACATATATCATAGCGTAAGTATATTTTATTGAGAAAGTAAATGGTGATGATGTGCTGGTGGTGTTCTTTCGTATATATTGTAGTATTCCACAGATTTTATTTGAAGAGCAGACTTTCAAAATGCGTTTTGTCCAAAATATGTAATTTTTAGAAAACGAGAAAAAAAGAAAGTACGCACAAAAAAAAATTATGCACTTTACAGAAAATAATATACCAATTAGTAGGATGTGAAATATTAAACAAAATTGCTAAAAATGTTAATTAAATGCATTTAGTTTGTCACTAATTAAAAAACGTAATGCACTTCAAAATGTCTATGTTCATTCATATAAGTTAATGATGAAAAAATGCTTTCTGAACATTTCAGAGTAGCTCATAATATGAGTCTTTCAACACTGAACACTGCACCATCTCTAACAATTGCAAATTTTGTATAAAATGCATTTTGAAAGTTTATTCCTCATTTGTTAATTACGCGCAATTTGTCGTGGCAGATAAATTCGTGCGTCATTCACGTAATTTCACACTGACACGACGTCGCATTTAGTCTACACGAATATGCGCCTTATTGTTATTTTCAAAAGACCGTAATCCAATTTGATGACTAATTATTATTTTATACTCATACAATTTTTTACGCAATAACAAATAGACAAGAATAGCAACGTCGAGAATGGCGTCATGCAAAAGTTGATAAGTAAATTAAAAATTTTAATTGTATGAAATTATCATGTACTCAAGCTAACTTGCATCTTAAATATTTATTTTTATATTCATTCTTCATTTTTGCATCGGCTGACACTAATCGATGCTCGAGCGTTCGGAAATAAAAAAATTCGAGCGTACGCCTTGCGAGACGTACTTGGTATACTATGTTTTTTTTAATTCTATTCAAATAAATTCAAACTTCAATGCCACAGACATAAGGTTTGCCCCCCTCCCCTCGCATATAATAAAGATTGCATATCTTCATTCGCGGTGATTGAATCGATACCATTATTGACGTAAGAATGTATATTATATAAGACACAATAATATATGATGTCTAAACCGAATGGCTTTTCCTATGTAAATTTTCCAACTTTTATTTTTTTCTTGTTAATGTTGTGTAAGACTATCGGGATTAGCATTTGATTACATTTATATATATCGCAGATTGAAGCATGCATAATCTCGTGCGTTAATCTCGTGACTTTTCTTACCGGCAACTTTCTTCACGAAGACAGGTTCCGGATTGATATCCACATTCTGCTTCTTGTCATCGCTTTTGTCGATGTTGTTGAATTTCAGCGCATAGTTATTCTTGTCCGGCGACATTGTTACACGAGATACGGTGAAAACTTGGTCTCGGACTCTTCCATTAGCTTCGTTTACTAAACTAACATTATTGTTTCGATTGTTGTCAGTCGGCGTGAGACCAGTGTCGTTCATCAACGTCGGTTCAATCTCCAAGTTCGGAAAAGCGACCATATCTGAAAACCAGTGGTAATTAAGCAAAAAAACTCATTCCGATTTTTATTTGAGCTCTTTGAGAAATCCGTGATTTAGCCGAGAATCACTTAAATAGAGAAACGTAACAGTTTTCGAATAGGCAATTAATTTAATAATTGTAATGAAGCTTAAAACTTGACGATTAATGGAATTGGATTATTACATAAATGTAATTGCTCTGGTGGATTATAATAATTTATTATAAAATTGTTGAAAATTAATAGATTATAATAATATAATTAAAACAGAATGAACAGTGGCGGGATTTGGTATTTGCGGCAATGAGCTTTCGAGTTCCTAACGCCTAATAATAATAATAATAATAATAAAAATAATAATAATAATATAATGTAATTACAAAATTAACATATGTATTATATATAAAACTATTTTTTTATTGTAAGTGTTCATATTTTCAATGGTTTATTTGTCTTCGATGAGACGCACAATTGGGTGAATATGCATAACTGAAAAGTATAGAAATTAATTCGCAAATATGTAGAAAACAAATTTAAAATCTAAAGGAGATACATTTAAAGGAGCTCAAGTTATCAATGTATTTATAGTAAGTAATTACGAAAGTATTATTATCTAAAACGAGACGGAATTTACACAATTTTGAACACGGCAAAATTTCGGAATTGCTCAAAGGGTTTTAATGATTGTTTTTCTTAGTAATGATTAGTTTTTATTGTAGTAAAATTTAGTATTCTTAAAATGTAGTAAAATTTAGTACACATACCGAATTCGCTGTTGACCTACGGTGTTGCAATAAATGCCTGTTCGGCAGACTTTAGGATCAACCTGCGATAATCTTACGTCAGATCTGCCTGTTTCTGCAATTTTCAACCTATAAAAATTGAAAATACGCAATAGCTTGTTAAAGATCATTCGGGCTATCAGGAAAACTGTTTGTCGTTACTGTCAGGTAATCAAATGATTTGCGCGCGTTATCGAGAACTCGTGTATTAGCGATTTTAACACCGTTATCGCACTGGGCTTATCACGATTCACAGCAATTGAAGCCATTGTAATTGCATATCTACTTGAGACAATCGCGCTTATCGAGGAGAGGAAAAAAAACCGATTAACACGACAGGAGTATAAAAATGTGAAGACGAGAGAAACAGGAGGTCAGGAATCCGAGAATTGCGATTACGCAAACGCATCGTTTACGCACACTCTTCGAAATGTGAACTAGATACCGCAAAATTTTTGAGTTTAAATTCGAGTTGTGTTTTTCAAGAACGGAAACTCGAAACTCACATTTGCTTGCCACGAGGCATTCGCGAGCGTAAATTAAAATCGATAGATTTGTTTGAAACAGGGTTTTTCACGAGACTTTTGCCAAATGCTTTTTGTATTATAGATAAAGCGGATTAAACTAATTGTGAATCGAAAAGTCCTCTATCATTTCGCAATTTTTGCAATAGTTAACGAGATATTAATTACTAAAAGTTGCCGAATAATGATCTTCAATAATTTTTTACTTAAATCAACTTTACAGAAAAACACCAAGAAAAAAAATTATTAATTTTCTTCTCATAAAGCTTTAAGAATTTTTTTTTTTTCAAAATTTTTTATCAACTTTTTAGTATCTCATTTTCTCATTTTTATCAACATGAGAAAATACAGTATTAAAAAATTCTGAAAAAATTCTAAAGAAATTCTTAGAGCTCTATGAGAAGAAAATAAATAATTTTTGTTTCTTGCTGTTTTTCTGTAAAGTTGATCGTATTTGAGTAAAACATTATTGAAGATCAATATTTAGCAATTTTTAGTAATTAACATCTCAATAACCATTGCGAAAATTGCAAAATGATAGAGGACTTTTCCACTCAGTTTATTCTATTTACAAAAAAAGCGTTCCGCAAAAGTTTCGCGGAACACTCCGTATAAAACCAATGTTTATCGATTGGACGCGTAATTCGTACCAACAAATGTTCACTAAATAAAAGCAATTGATACCTAATCGCAATGGTTTATGTGTTTTCGCACAATATGAATTATGAGTCGCCCGTAAAAATAGAAGTTTATCGTTGGCGCGTGTTTTTACCTGTTTAAACTATTAGATATTGAGGTATATAAGTTAAGAGTTACAAATCTTGTAACAAGTAATATGATGTTTGAAATAGGAATTCTGTAACAAGCGGAACAAGAGCAATTATCATTTATCAATTCAAATTTACTTGTTTACAATGTTTAAATTCAAACAGCAAATATTAATACACCGAGTGAAATAGGGTAACAATTTTTAAAAAGTATATAATTTTAGCAAGAATAGCATTTTTTCCTTATATATAAAAGTTTTGAGAAAATTACGTATGCACATCATATATCACAATTCTTTTGTTTTTATGGATTTCATTTCTTTCACGTATTTTTTTTTCAATAAGGAAAAAAAATTCTGTTCTGTATTGCAGTCTTTAATGCAACACTCAACCCATTTAAACGCATTGCTGCTTATCAGGTGATATTTTTTAACGGCAAGCTGAAGTATTGTAGCTGAAGTAGTCTTTCTTTATAAGCACGCTTTATAAAGCGTTGATATTTCTTAATAATTCGTCACCGGTAATTGATAGCAATTATCAATAGTCAAGTCGTTGCTCCGACCGAAGGGCTTGGTGCTCCTGACACTTCGTGTAACGCAATATGCAGAATCAGCGGGAGCGTCGCGATTAATTTGATCACACGTTTGGGATGATAGAAGCAACCGAAGCTCTCTTTCGCGTCGCGACTTAATCTGATCGCACGTGTCACGGGAACTGAATTACGCTTGCGTTTGCGGAAAAGGGACGCGTGCGTCTTTTGCTACATCTGCCTACGGTTTGTAACTTTCGATTCGTAAAAATCTAGGAGAAGTCTGATTTCGAGTAAATCGTGAACAGCTGATGATGATTTGCCAAATTTTGAGATAATTGTCAATTAAGAATTGACAGAAGAATAAATTATAAATGCGAAATAATGGATAAAAGTAATAATAAGTAACGTAAAATAAGATAATTAATGCTATTAATCCAGAAAATTTGAGTTTCATATTTCTGCAAATTTAATTTAACGAACAAGTAAATAAACAAAATGATGGTTGTCAGTTAACTTTGATAGATTGCTTATAACATTAATTATTATATTTACTATAATTTTAATCTTAATTAATGATAACCGACAAAATAAATAATCAATGATCATAAAATTAAATTTGATAGATCGCTATTCCTAACATAATTTTGTTTTAACGTATGTGTATTCTTATATTTAATCGTAACTTTTTATCTATATCTGTTTCTTTAATTCATAGAGGTACCATATGGAGTTTGATGCTATAACTATGTAGAGTGATTCAAACTTTGTGCTCGATCTTGTGTTTTAATCGAAGAGATACAATTATATCAATAATTTTAAAAATTATCGTATTAAAAGAATATTTCGATATAGTACCTATTATATTATAATTTTATCTGATATAATTCTCACGACGACATAGCAAACGGTATTCGCGTAAACAGATAAATAATATTCTTTTACTTTAGACTTTGTTCAAGATTAATTGCGTGCTGAAAATTGCTGGTATCGTGCGAGATAATCATTTGGTACGTGCGTCTTGCACCACAATTTTTTGTTATCCGAAATTTGTAAACAATTTGTTCATCTTGACACGTCTCCTCGTAAAGCCATTAATACTAATTACTCAGCAAGGCGCATCATTACGACAAATAAAGTATAGTTGCATGTGTGTATTTTGAAAGATACTTTAAAACAATTTGCAAATTAAATTTATCTTGATTTTCAAGAATTATTTTAACTACGTTATTAATTCAATTTTTATCTACTCGCATTTCTAAAAACAAACTTTAAGAGTCACAAATTGTACGTCCTAATTTAAGCAATTTCGTTCATTTTATATTTATTTGGAATTTATTAAAATTTGATATTTTTTGTTTTGTATGTTAAAACGATCAAATAATCTAGCCATTTAACTTTTGCTGAACATAAAGATTCGAGGGCACTTTCGCGGGAGGGTCAAGTTTAATTGCATGTTTCAGGGTTAAAGCACGAAAATTTTTCGGTTATATTTATCAGTGATCAATCATAGACCTATCTGACCGTTGGGACTTGGTAACAATTCAATAACAAAGTTCTTAGAGTTATATTATAA
>NW_017305779.1:6000614-6056533 GCF_001594115.1 Trachymyrmex septentrionalis | reverse complement strand
TATCTGACCGTTGGGACTTGGTAACAATTCAATAACAAAGTTCTTAGAATTATATTAATTATTGATAAAAAAGAAAAATTATCCAGATATCGTGCTTTGTTACTTACGCAGAAAGCTCACATTGAATTTGCGCCAGCGTGTCGAAGTTCACTGATGAAACGCTTGCTCTTGGAGAATTCGTCGATGTTGAGGATGGTATCAGTAGCCTGAATGATGGCCTCGATACCAATTTGCGAACGAGTGTTCTGCGGTTTTGAAGTTCTATGCGTGTTCTTTCGCGAGGCTCACGTGAAGCGGCTCGCGACAAGTTCGAATACTCTGTTGGGATTTCCAGCGTTGTTAAGTGTCGTGCACTAGTCAAGAAGAGTCTAGTTAGCGTGCGTTTGATCTAGTTGGAGCGCACAGAGGTGTCCGCGTGTCGCGCACGGTTTGGCTTAACTGATAAAAGAAAACCACAGTTTGATTGTCGGTAGGTACTCCTACTTGTCCTCGTTCAGGCGCTCGTACGTCTACCTCGTCGTGTCGACGTATGCTATGCACGTGCGCTATCTCGTCGGCGATAGGTGGGAGTCCGATCCTAAGGCGAATCGCGTGTGCTTAAAGATCGATTCGCGAGCGACTCGGAAATTCAGACTTCTCCGTCTGACCTTTATACGAAGGATTATCGCCAGAGAACAGTGCGTTATTGGGAATTACGGGATTTACGTTGAGATGCGGGGATGCATTTACGCAATCTACGGAATCCAGATTATTTTTTCTGAGAAAAAAGATATATAATGGATGTTTAACACATTGTTTGCCTAACGATTTTCGTGCGTCTTATCGTGTATGTTAAACTATCGTTATCATATAACGACAAAATTATTATGTAATATATACCTTTGTGTGTACCTATATTTACGTCATTAAAAATCTTATATTAAATTTGTATAAAATAATTAAAACCAAAACGAGGAATCAAGTTGTTTACATGTATTAAAAGTTCGTTCATAGGTCTTTTTTAGTTTTATACCGATTTAAATTTATTTATTATAAACATTAATTTTTTATAAGTACTTAAAAAAAATTTGGACGTTCCATTATGGCAATCAACGTGTTAAAATAGAATTTTCCCATGTTGCGGAACATTGGCGCTCTAGTGTTTGCACAGTAAAAAGCATTGAGAGGATTATTGATTCCTAAAGTGAACTACTCAATCGAATTTCGGCGATAGTTTATCCGTAAAATTTGTTAAAACCTTTTCTCTAAAAACACAATTTGGAGTAATTTATATTTAGTTTAAAATTATTAAAAATTATTAAAAATTGACACAAACAATATCAGTAATTCAATAATATATTATTGTACTTTTGGAATGAAATTCTGTTTAGTGAATAAATTTAAGTTCGATCAATGACTTTAAGCATAAAATGCGATTTTATAATGGAAATTAAAAATAGAAGAAAACTGGTTGCTGTATACTATTAATAAACTAAAACCTTGTCAGGAACATTAATAAACTATTGGGAATACTATCGAATAAATTATAATCATTTAAATGTACATTTTTCTGTTTTCTTGATGAGTAAATTAGATAGAGTCAATTAGATTTAGTACCCAGACTTAGATATTCGCTATTCAATTAATCGCTTGGATATGCAAATTACTCATTAGTATTCCTTTCATTGACGAATCTCATTCTTAAAAGATGTACATGTACGAGGACTTCACGTTTTGCAAGTATTTAACCTTTCAAATTATTTTATAGGAAGATCCTTGTTGTAAGCCTTCGGCTTATAAAAGGAAAATTTTCTTCAACGAAAACAGAGACAATAAACATATTGTCGATGACTTGCATGCTTGACATACCATACTTGAATCGCGTGTCTTTAATTATCTTTTGTCGATACCGAATGCCAAGCGCGTAAACCTTTTATTACTCCGCGACTACGAAAGGCGTTGATGATTACTATTTAAATGTGACGTAAGCGTTCGCGTCACGTGAATCGTTAATCAAGTTTTAGGATATTTACTTACTTTGGCAGCCGTCAATGCGCCACGAAAAGTGAGTCACTAGTAGATTTGCGAACTGTTGCACACGCGACGCGAAGTAATATTCTTAAGAAACGCGAATTAAGTAAAAATACTGATCTCTTTCTTTTGGCTGAGCTTCACGACGACGCGCTTTGCGAGGTTGAAGTTTCAAGCAGAAAGTGAATTTTCAGCTACGATGTTGCTGCTACGAAAGACGAATGGAAACTAAGACCTAGGTAAAATAGTTTATTGAAAAGAAAGAATTTTATGTAAAGTACAAATTATTAACACAACGAACTGGTTGCTAACCGTTGATGTTGATTTATGATCCTAAGTCTTTTCTTTTTTTAAAAAGGTAAGCCTTTTCTAAGAGAAAATATAACAATCGAATGTGACGGTCGAAACCTTCAAAAAGTGAATAATACCTGTTCTATGTAAATAAAATATTAGAAACATTTTTGTCTCGGAGATTCTAAGGAAAGGCATTTATGAATTTTCTTCTGTTTCCAGAAAAAAGTATAAGTTTTTCTTTCTTTGACGTACATATATGTCCTTGTAATAATTTCTTGTTTCCGTAAAATATGTTTTCTGTCGTTAATAAAAAGTTTTTTGCTATTAAAAAATGATCAATATTAAAAAAGGTAATTTTTTTTCATTAAAAATACAAGCAGTTGAAAAGACTGTTATTTAAAGGAGTTTAAGTTATTAATATCTTTACTTGAATGTTATCTGAAACTTTTTAATTTTTATTTTAAAAATAGCGTGAAATTCAAATCGACCGGTGATGAATGAGACACCCTGGGACCCCATGTGATGCAGTTATGACCTGTTGTGCTCTTTTATATACTGAAAGAATTTTAATTTACCTTATTTGATCTGCTAGCAGGTAGTTTCCCTTTTGTCCTATTTAGAGCCGATTTTGTTCCCTCTTCGGATAAGCTATGTGATAATTTATCTACTAGATGAAGAATAAAAGAATAAGAGAATAGGACAATGAGCTTTTGTTTGTTGTATCATGAAATTCTTTTCCTAAAATGAAAAATGAACAATAAAAAAAATTCCTCCTTAACTTTAATGGTTAAAATTTTCATTTTTCACTTTTTTTTCCTTATTTTATCTTATCTTAGAGAGAAAGTTTTATGCTTGATACTCTGAAATGTAGAGTATGCGAAGATTGAACAATAATCTTAGGCCAGTTTTCACAATATATGGTTATCTAAAAATTAAAGATTATCAAGAAATTTATAAATAAATTCTATGGATAAAAACGAGCTTTAAACTTATATAATTTTTGAAATAATTTTTCAATAAAATCTGAAAGAATCGAAATATCTTTTAAATGTTATATATAATACTTTTAGAAAAAACTCAATTTTCTTCACTTTTTAAAATAAAGAGAAATTCTTATTTGAATTCTTTAGTTAAAAGGAATTTTGGGCAGAATTCTCAGAAATCGTTAAAATTATGAATAAAAGGCCTGCACAATATATAAAATCGTAAAATCGTGGTATAAATAACAATAAATTAATGAAATGTCAGAATGTTGCACTACGTCATTCTGTACATAATTTTACATTAACTTTAAGTTCGCTCGTTAATCAAACGATATGTACGAGTCCCCTCATCCTTCCGTGTACATGTTCCATGAATATTGTGTCACCCGCAACGTCTGTAACGCGATCGGTAAACCAGACACGCAAACGTGGTTTTACGCAAGCATTCACGGTTATCTCGTGACCGTCAAAAATGGGGAAACACCGCGTCTAAATATCACAGAAACGATCGTAGATCATCGCTTAGATCTCTCTGCATTATTACACACCGGCGATTACGCCCGTGTCGTCATCCGGCGGCAGCGATCATTTTGGCCCGCGACTAGTCATTAATGACAATTACCTTTTAAGTTTGGACTGACAATTTTGATTGGCAAATGTGTATGTGTAGTTTAACCGGAACTAAGAAACGTTTAGGAAAGATTATTTTGTAATGTGATGTACTTGTGAATTCTTTTTTTTTCTTGTAAGAGCAATATTATTTAAATTTTGGATTATTGTTGATAATTTCAGCATTGATATGATTACTAATAATAATAAATTTTAATTATTATTAACTTTTTATTTTCTTATGTCGTAACTTTTTGTTAAAGTTTGATGGAAAATACATCTTGAGAAAATAAGAATTTATTGTTCTGGGAAACATGTATACGTCAAAAAATTAATTTTTACTAGAAATCCTGGAGATCTGAGGAAAAATCCGTCGATTAAATGATGTTAATTTTTGTCATATAATGAAATGTTAAATAATAAAATTTTCTTGCTAATAATGCCTGGTGAAATTATTTTACATTATCTATAAATTGGTTTAATTGTAATACGTAATTGTCTTCAAGAAAAAATTACTCTTTTTTTTTTCAAATTAAAAATAATTAAATTAATAAGTATACTTTTTAAATTAATAAGTTGTTCGCGTATTGCAAGCGTTTTAAATTAATGAAAGTGGTAATTTTGTCTGTAATACAATATGAATATTTGAGATAAAGCTCACATACATATACGTACATATACGTAAAAATATGGGAATGGTGATATCGGATGATATTGTTGTTATCTGAAATCTATAAACTCATCGATTCGTTGCTATTCTTATCGTAAATGTTCGGTAACACTATTCAATACAGACGAATTTTTAGTTAAATGGATTTTTCATGTCAAGTTGCGATACTCGCTGCGAAAAATTATTGTTGAAGAAATGAGTTCACTAACCGGGATTGTGTACTGATATCGATCGGACATCCTTGGTTGCAATTGCATGTGACTCCGATATCCGTCTGTAGAAAGCATTTTCTTGCATGTTCATCGCGACACACGCTCGCACGATGTGAAAAATATTTTTTTGCGTAACATACCGAACGGTTAATACACAGTTAATGAAACACGATAGTACGATCGAGACTCAGAACGCACGAATTGAAGTTGTCGATCGACAATATTCAGCTGGTGCTGTGTAGAGCTGTTTGATCTAATAATAATAAACCACAAGCTAGTTCGGCTTACCGCAATATTTGAAAGATGGTTTAAACTGTATATTGTCTCCATTTTGAGAGATAACAAGGATTTATGATTGAATTCGACATATAATACACACATCCACAAAATTTTAGAATTTTTCCTAATAATTGTTAAATAGAAAGTTTCTGTATACGTCTTGTATTGTACATTAAATTTTATTAAGTTTCTAATATCAAAAGTTAAATTACTTTATTACAACACAATTGCATGCCTTTAAGCTTCTTTGAGAAATATTAAAAACTTTCAATTTAAATCAAATTGCAAACATAATAAAGAACTAATTTCAAATGGACATTTGCAAGTTAATAAAATTTAAATAAAAATTACAAGAAATATTGATTTTAAATTCTAAATATATATATTTTAGTATAAATTGTATTTCGCAATATTTGAAATCGCATTTCACTGACGATGATTTGCACGTGTATAATACACGACTTATGATGTATTTTACAATCGTATTTACTGAAAGAAAATGAGCCTGAGGTATTCATTTACAGCCGTCTAGACTTTAGAGCGTGCGATAAAGCAGTTGTAAAATATGTTTACACTATATAGCATTCAGCATGCCGAGCCATGAAAAGCGTGATATATATGACTTTTGCAATAGTAATATAAAGGATTTTCAACGACAATAAATGTATAACATACACACATATAGTACAAAATAGACTTTTAGTTATATGAATATTATTCTAATTATTGATACATTCTATTAATCTTAAGAGGAAGGGGGAGGGATGACGGGTCGAGAAATAGAGTTGATTTCAGGGTGCAATTGTGTTGTTAATAAATCATATACGGAACAGATATAAAACATTAAAAAAAGCTCTCCGTCCTTCACAGTTGACATAAAGTTTCCATTTATAGGTATTTGAAACAAATGATTTTGGAATCATTTTAATCTTAAATGATATTGTTATTGTTTGATCGTAGATTCTTTTAAAGATAATAATTTTTAACAGATTGATGACCATCTAAAGTTAAAGGTTTTTTTATTAAAATCCTAACCCTCAACTTTAGAATGGTATTTTGTTAAAAATTTTTATTTTTAAAAAAGATATGATTAAAAGATAGTGATATTATTTAAAATTAAAATGATACCAAAATTATTTGCTTCGGATGTGCCTATAAATGGAGATTCTACGTCAATCGTGAAGAAAGAATTTTTTAGATGTCATATCTTCACGATAAATTAATTTTAAATTATTCTTTTAAATTTATATTAAATTAGATAATAATAAAATAATATATAATATATTCCATATAATTTATTAACAACACAATTATACCAAAATCAATTCTATTTTTCGACTTGTTACTCTGATGTCCCTTTTTAAGTATGTCATTTGGTCATGGTAATTGATTTTCAACGATAAAGGTTGATAATATACCGTAAGTAGACCGTTAATTATCTAAATATCATTTTAATTATTGGTATGTTCTAGTAATCTTAAGTATGTTATTCGATCATGGTAATTGATAATATTTGTGTCTAAAAAATAAAGTTACGCAATTAAATTATATAATGTATTCATGCCACATTTCTATATTTTACCTCGGAAGTAAATACTTGAAATTTCATTGCTTCTAGATAATATATCACATTTGGATGATGATTATTAAGGGGAGTACACAATGATAAAATTCTTGAAGCGAAAACTCCGTGCTCGTATCTTCCGCTTGTCCCGTTTCATTTCAGGCGATGTAAGACGATAACGAGAGCCGAAGTATGATCGCTCGATAAATATAAATGTAAATATATAAATATAAATACACACAGAGCTCAGGGTTATATTTACGATTATCATTATACTAATTCTCAGGATGTGCACACGTTTTCCTGTTTATTTTCCGCTCATTTTCCTAGCGAGATAAGCAGTTCGATTTCTTATGACGGACGAGATCAAGAAAGATATGCGACACGACGTATTTCTTTCCGGAAATTATATTATATATCCAACTGCGGTCAAAGACTCATACTCGACGGAGATACTCGAGGTCACGCGTTTATTCTATGATTAGGTAAAATATTACAGAGAAGTTTGCGTCTTCGATGCCGAACATCCCGTGCCGAAGGGAACGCACATGGTCGATCGTGATCTCGCGGTAATTTTTTCTTGTAGATTAATAATAACAATATCATCGACGTTCCTGCGACTATTTGTTGTATAACGTCATTGCGTTTGCTGATATCGCATTCTTCGTGTTTGTTATGTAATTTTGTAGAAACAGTTATCTCTCTCTATACGGTAACGAACAAATTTGATGTACTGATCATATTTTTAATCCCCACGTGGTTTGCAATTCGACGCACAAGATCGGAATTCTTCGCGCGTCATTGTGCCATTGATAAGATTCCTGGACTCAAGTGAATGTGACCTGAAATGTGCAAGGGAAATACTCCGATAGGAATGAGATATGATTTCATCGTATATCGTTGCGATTGTGCGAGGAAACTTCGATTTGATAACTTTTACGTGCGAGATAAATAATTAAAAGTTAAACTTCTATTTAGAATTAAAATCCAGTAAAAAATGATTAATCAGATCGATGCCGATCGATTAGTATTATCGACGTTGATCAACGTTGATTTGACTAATTCTTTCTAGCAAGGAAGTATTTAAAAAATTAAATAAGTGAATTGAGTAATGTAATATTTACATATAGATACACAATATTCATTCAAAGAAATTATTATTATATACATTATCATTGTATAATTAATATATATTAATTATTTTAAAGATATATATATGTATTTTTTTTTCCGAAATTGGTACAAATTAAAAGATTTGAAAATCAATCGGTTTCTGTAATAAATTAAAGTTTTTTGTAATTTATTTTCCGCAGGAAATGTAACGACAGTATTTTCTGTAAAAAGTAGCGACGACGTTTCCAAGTTTATTACGTAAAATAGGAAATTGTCTTCTATCGCGTGTTGCACCAATGAATGTAAAAGAAACATGAAAAATACAATCGCGTTTGTTATTATAGATATATATAGGAGAGAAAAAGATACACATTCCGGATTTTTATCAACTATTCAATATATAATAAAGATTGATCGTAATTCTGACGTAAATGATTTGACGTAAACGATTAATCTTTTTTACTATTTTTTATCATTGCTACTTGTTATGTCTCAAGTTTTATCTCAGATGTTTGATTTATCATAACTTTTATCGACATTCTTCTACTTTGATGTATAAAAATATCACTTTATTCGATAATTGTTTATGCCTATAGCATTATCATCTAGGTTAAGCAAATCGTTATAAATACAACACATAATAATAAAACTCAGATTTAGAAATATTCGCTGAAACTTAATTTATCACATAGAATTTCATTATATTATATTATGTAAATAGACTTACATTATTCTTATAAATTCTTGTAGTTGCCTTTTCGTTATGTTATATTTATTTCCTCCTACAATTCTTAAGAATGTAAGGTCAAGATTTCTTTTAAAGCCATTTATAAAAATATGTAATTGGGGGGATAAAAGAACAACGAGCTTAGTGTTTGTTAGACTATATTATTGGACGTGTCCAACTATTCTCGGCTAACAAATAATATTTATCCGACGAACAATCTCTATGAACTTACAATGTAATTTTGATTCTGAATATTTTGATTTCGAATTTCTCCTTCCTTCATCGCTTTCTTTTCCTTCTCACACACTTTGTACCCTCAATCGCTTGTCGGCATTTAGACTAACGAGCCGCCCCGAAAATATATCGTGCACGAAGGAGATATATTATATAAGTAAAGTGCAGAGATGCACGCGAAAAAAATTATCTCTATGACAAAATCGTCATCACGATCGTACGTGAATTTCAAAAATATCTCTCGGTCGAAGGTAAAAATATTTTTTTTGACACCGAAGCACAGCACACTCTCCGTCCATATCACATATCTGATTTGTGTAAAAGAAATCTCATAGCCTCCATTTTACGTATCAAATTTACATATCAAATATCTTGGTCTATCTCTTTTTCGTTACTAGTTTGATTAAAATATTATAATTTGATTAAAATATTTTTTTAATTAAAATATTACATACATATGTCAGGTATGTATAGATTTGTATACGAGTTAAGTGATTGATATACAATCTTTTACACAAATCAGTTACAGAAGACGCGTGCACTCTCTCGCAATAGTTTCTCATTCTAATTAATTTAATCATACACACACACATCATATTATTACTCTCAGTTCTTTATATATATATATATTTCTATATTTATCTCTATATATATATATATATATCTCACAGATATAGATACACAATAATTTTTATAATCTCAGTTAGATCGTTAGACTAGATTTACCGTGTATAATTAATATCGTTTGTCACTTTTTGAAAATACCAAAACGAAAACGTCATAGAGAATACGGTATAAACGCTATAATTATAAATACTATCGCATAATAACGCATAAATATTTATAAATATATATGATAGATGAAAGCATTATAATAGGAACGTTCGTTTTACTGCTGTCCTTAACACTAAATTACCATTACACTTAAAATGGGAAAGGGTGGCGATTACTGTAACGACTCGATCGATATCGTCTTGTTTACGAAACTGTCACGTACAAAAGCTAACGATATATCTGCGTGAATCTTATCGATCTAAAATATTGGCAGAGTGTTTTTTTTTTTGAAAACTAATTTGTCTTCGAGAAGAACTTTGGCAAAAATATACGACGGGACTCATTAATTATGCGATCCGTCCTTCGCAAAAATAGACACGCAATAGTTTTTAAGCAACTTTAAAATATAAATGAATAAGGATGGTTATCTAATTGTTAATTACGCTTAAAAATTATTAGGAAAAAATGGAATTATTTATTAATAAAATGGAAAATCTGAAAGAATCTATAATAGTAAGAATAGCGTTCTAATTGCCACGGAAAACATTATGACATTTGTTCTAATTTGATTATGTTCATCACACATTTACGCAGTTTTATATTAGTCTTTTGATTTTAATTTCGATAAGTTCACATTCAGTAGTGTCGCATTGCATACATCTCACAGTAGTTGCTGTAAAGTAACATAAAAAATTATGGTGACTCTTCTCGGCCGGTTTATTATGTACATATCTTAATTCACACGCTCTTTAATAAATATTTAATAATTCGTTGCGTGTATATGTATGTGTCTAGACCCGATATCATCACACTTGTACTTTTTGATTACCCAGTAGACAAGTTTAATTATGCTATTCCCTTTGTCGATCAAGAAAAGAAGTAACTAGAGGACCCTGAATCATGATGCTTACAATCATATTAATTTAAGTATCTATATCGCCCTGTCGATTAAATTTCTTGCGGTATCGCCTTGTCAATTTATTTACTAATTTTGATTATCCACGAAACTTACATCTCGTACATGTACATGAGTTACGTATTACGTGCCTTAACTCTACGTCATTCTCTTAAAATAATACTTAATTTTACAACGTTGCGCATCGCGAACGCGTGTACGATCACGTCTGTATTGATAAGCGAAAGGAAAAAAAAAACAAATTGTTGAAAAGATAAACTAAACATGATGCACCTTTCTCAAAAAGAACAGAAGGAGACAAAACTAATACAAAATATTCGTACACTCTATATTTTTTAATGTATATTTTGTATTTGAGTTGACTTTTTTGTTTTCTTGATAAAATATAATTTTTTTTGCACAAAATCGTTACGTGAAACAGTGATATTGTTTCGATACTTCTTTCGCTTACCGATTAAATGACGTGTTTGGATGTGTGCGCGCGCGAATACGATACGGTTGGTCCAGTTCTATCGGGGCCGCCGTTGTTCGACGTAATGAGTCTACTCCGACCGGACTAACCTGACGTGTCGCTCGATAAAGCTCAATTTAGGAACCTAGCCGTTTACAATGTAATAGGAACTGAATTTTCTTCGCACGACGCGAACCTTCGTCGTCGTCGCCGTCGATGTGCAAGGTCATCTTTGATAAACTTCGCGATAATCACGTTTTCTTCATGCGAGCGCTCCACGCGCGTCATCTCCGCAGGTGTCTGACAATGAGTAAAGATAAATTTGTAAAAATTCATTGCTGAGGTAGCCACGCGATTCCTGAGAACTAGCATTTCGTAGTTACATCATTCGGACGTTATTATTATAGTAGTGTCTTTATATAGGGTTGAAGATAGTGATTCGAACATTTCCAGAGGCGCTTGTCACAAGAAACTAAAAGAGACAATAATCAATACAATAAATAAATCAGAGACAATAATCAAATAAATTAATAGATTGTTTTCTCATATTTCGATGATGTAAGTTAATTGGGAAATCACTGTAAAATTATTATTTTATAAATTATTGTATTTCGAAACTAATTTATTATATAAACGCAAAAATGTCTGAAAGAGTCGATTTGGGGATATTTAATGATTAAGATTTGTTTAACGTAAATGTTACTTCGTAGAACTTATTAGATTTTTTTTTTATTATTTCGTATATTCTGTGTGCGTACTATATATAATTGGTGTTTGTAATTACTCTTCGAGGATTATTATTGTCTCGAGTTTGAAATTTAATGTAATTATATGTTTGAGTTTTTCAAGCTATTAAAAAGAATAACTATTCTGCGTCGAGTAATTGTGAATAATAAGTATTGTCTTCTTACTAATCACGCAAAAAAGAACGCAGATAAAGAAAAATTAAGTAAATAAGTTTTGTGTCACTTGTGTGGTGTCACTCCTTGGTGATTTTAGTAAAACTAATTATTGTATTGTTATTTTTCTTATAGATAGATACAGCTCGATATGAAATCAATAAATTAAGTATCACTCATAGACAAGATAATAATCTTCTCTAAAATTTTTTCTGTTATATATAAAGTTACATTTATATATAATCTAACATTAATTTCAAAATTGAATAGCAATTTTTACAACTGCATTAGAAATTAGCTAACTGTTTTTTATTAATTGTAAAATAATAATTACTTCTTGAAGATAATTACTTTCAGAAAGATTAGATATAAAAATCAGATAAATTAATAAAAAAGGCTCGGATTTTGATTTATTTCTATATTTTGTCTATCGATAGAAAAATTTAAACAAAATATTTGAGGGTCGTGTATTCTGCGCAATGAAATCTCAAACAAACTTCAATCCTTCGCGAATCCTCCGAAGTTCAATATATATCTCCATTATACCTTTCTCTTCTTAAAGAAAAAAACGAAAAAGTGCGTCACGTGTCGCGCCCTTCTTTCATGTTTTCACGTTTCTCTCTCACGTGGCGTCAACCCTAATTTCACGAATTCCGCGGTGTTTTACTAAACTTTTTTTTGTGCCAGATCTTCACGATCGACGCGCTTCACCCATCTGGCATCGTCGATCGTTACGAAAGGGGCCGTGAAGGTCCAACAATAGCGAGTACACGAGCTAATCCGATGGCGGTGCAAGATGGGGAGATAGAGAAGCGAAATCTTATAAAGGATTTCCAAAATATTGTGTAAATCGGCTAGGGGGGAGAGAGAGACGTGCCAGCTGAAAATTTTGGGGTGAAATCCGTTGAATTGGGGGAAAACGCGTACGCGCACCCGGCACGTGGACACGGCGTTAAATAAATAAAGGGTTGTATGCGCGCGAGGTATATTCACTTCTCTGTCTCCAAGGGTGCATACAGATGCACAATGCTCCCGTTTTCAACCCTTCGATTCCTGTTTTTCGATTCCCGTTTCGCGGATTCTCCTATTTCACCCTTCTCGTGGAATCGTTCGACTGGAAACGCAACTCGCGGCGCGAGCCCGAAAAATTGTGAAAGGGTTTCTCCACGTCAGGACAACTGTTTTTGGTTTTTTTCTCACTTTTTTTTGCATGATGTCGAAGGGTTCATTCAATAAATCGCGATACTACGTTTATAAAATATCATCCCCAATGCTTGCTCGATACTTCATTGTTCAGAGTTTGCGCGATGTGTTGCGTCAAACTCATTCAACGATAAATTCGGAGTTAAAGCGGATAGAATTGAAATACGAACGCGAATTATGTGCATCATAAATCAGTTAGTTCGTTCGATTGTTAAATATTTTATGAAACAGAAGCATTTGAAAATAACTCTTGAATTTTTTAAATCTTTTTCAGATTATAAAACTTAATTAGTTAATTTTGGAAATCGATCACGATAATTGCTCACAATAATGTTATTTATTCTTGAAGATAGCAATATTCTCGTTCACGTTGATTATTTGCGATACCTTTCCTTACGCGATTAAGATTTCATAATCTATCGAATTTAATGACATCGTTGAAGCAATTCAATATTTATCGCTGCACAATCTCTGATTATAATCACGCAATTGCAAAAGTATCACGAATTGCGAAGTAATTGCCAGAAATAATTGAATTAAAAATTGAATTTGAAATCAAATTAGTTCTATTCCAGTAGAGAATTGCGAAAAGTAATGGAATTTTATGTATGACATTTACAATATAATGACATCATTGAAGCGATTTAATATTTATTGCTGCATATTTTCAATTGATTATAATCGCTTAATTGAAAAATATGACTAATTGCAAAGTAATTGCCAGGAATAATTGAAATAAAAATTGAATAAAGTTCTCTACATAGAACCGTTCATCACAGAATCGTGAAAAGCGACAGAATTTTATATATAACATTTTTTGCCTTGACGTAATGAAAAAAATATATATTTATGTTTGCATATAAATATTATAAAATTGTTACGAAACATAGAACTTAAACAGAGTACAAATTACTACTTTTATCTTCTTGGAAACTTATAAATGAATTTCACACTACAAATTTTCTTTTTCAAATTGAAGATGTTTTCCTTCAATCGCGGCACCATAGTGTTTTCATGAGTTTCTCCGCGCGAGAAGGCATTTTGTCGACCCTCGTTCCTGAGCGTGGATTTCTTTGATCGTTAGAGACGTAGATTGCGGCCCCTGAGAAGTTTCGGGACGAAGAAAAGGATGCGAATACGACGTAGGGGATGGTAATCGTCGTGATGGTGGTGGCGATGGTTATAACGGCGATGGTGAAATTATTATTGGAGGATAAAATTTCTACAAGTTGGCGAAAGGCGATAGGGGAGGAAAGGGAACGCAAAGGGACGAGATCGCGGAACGGCTAACGTAAGAAAGAGCGAAGGGTGGAATTGAGAGGGGGAGGCTTTGATAATTGCAATCCACTTCCTTCATGGGATATAAGCTGTGGTAGTTGATGAGTAGGGGAAGTCGGATGGATCGTATTGGATAAATGGAGGGGCGAATAGTTCGATACCTTTTTCTGAAATTTGCTATGGATCTTGGCCGAACGGTCCTTTTGTAAATAAATGACAGGGAAACAAAACGATCATGATTATTGTACGTGTATGTGACGAGGGTATGTGGCATTGGACGTAAAAGATGAAAACAGTGGCTTGCTGTAAGTAAATTGGAGAGAGACTTGCAAGTTTTAAGATTTAAATTTCAGAGAAGGAGATTTCTCATATTGTAAAAATGTACTTATTTTTTAAATATCATTTAGATATCTTTAATAATTCAAATATCTTTACCATTGAAAATTTTGAATGTGTCTATAATAATATATATTAAAATTTAATTAAAAATTCTTTCAGATATTTTAAAAATCTTATACAATAATACGAATCGTTACAATTGAGTTATACTATCACACATGACTGAGATATTTAAAGTGGTACTTTCATTAAATCTTATTTTTCATATTAAAAATATTTTGCGACAAAACACATGTTTAAAATTCGAAAATATCATATTCTTAGAAACACGCACATGATTTATTTTTTCTTCCAAAAAGCATTTGGCAAGGACCATCAGGTTCGCGAGTGAACACCTTCGAATTCCTTATCACAACGAATACAATAGTGAACGATAACGAAATACTCTTCATCTTTTGTCTACATGGCTAAAGGCCACCCTCGCGCCACATTCTCCTTCGTTTTCGGGGCTCTTGGAAACCGCAAGATTATTGATTTTTATACGCATCCCCCTTATACTAGGGACGTCAATGTATGTGTATGTGAGTGGACATCCGTTTTTCAAGTGTGTGCACGTTTGTACGTCTGTGTGTTTACGTAGAGAAGCAGGGGGGTTGAGCTGTGTGTCATTTACTCATCGGTCGGTCGTCGCTCGGTGCGAGAGGGATGACGGGTCCTTCCGCCTTCCCTTTTCAAATCGACTCGACTCCACCGACCATCAAGCGAAAGGAAAACTTCTATGTAGCGCAAGCGCCTCCGCGTCTCATCGACTTATACTAGTATGTTTCTTCTGATTGAAAATCGTCGTACCCGCTTTTCCTTTCGTTCGTCCCTTCCGTTCGATAACGCTCTACGAAACGGAAAATAATGTCATTCGCCGTTGATTATAGACGATGAAATACTCAGTACAAACAGTTGTTATAAATTATATTCTTTCTCTTTTTTTTTTTATACGAAACGACTCTAAATGAAACATAACAGTACTGTGGAATTATAGGCTAGAGAAGAATATATTTTTTATTTAAATTTTAACATTAGAGAGTGCTCTTTATTTTGTTATTTAAAATATAATTGATTTTTTTAAGTATATGAAATTTTTCTTAATAGCATATAATTTTTTAAGTGTTTCAAATATGATTTATGTTATATATATTCTATATAAAAATTCACTGAGTTATTATATTACTAAAAATATTTAATGCGCGCGTAAAATAATCCGGAGCAAATTATATCTAACGAATGTGCTACTGTTTAATGAAACATTCGCTCTAAAATGAGTAAAAAAACCTCGAAGGGCGCGCGCGTATAATTTGTCATATTTAACATGTTTGGATATTATTTGTCACAGTTGATAAAAAAATCACCCTAGGAGCGACACCCTTAAAAAACAAAACCGACGAATTGGCGGTAGTCTAACAGCCACCTATCAAACCCGTGGATCGGGTAACTCGATATCTTAAAACGAGCGTTTGAAGCCAGTGTAATTCCGGTGAGTTCGAATTTCGATGCTTCGATAGAGATGCGAGAATAATCTCCGTATTTATTGGCATCGATAAACACCGTTGTTAAAATAAAATGCATTCTCCTCTGTAGTATTAATATTTGTTTTAAATAAAAATTATGTGAGTCGATTAAAGAATGTATTACAAGGAGGACGACAGAAAAAAAATGGAAACGGAAATAAAAGAAAAAGAAAAAATAAATTTTTATTCATATAATTTTTTTTTCACACGTATATAAATAATTGCGAGAACTCAGGCGTGTACGTAAAAAAAATATAAACTAACAAAAATAATATATGTGTCTCTTATCGTTTCACGCAGTCTTATATAAAAAAAAGGTATGCGATTGATCTACGACAAAATCGATTGCGTTGGTAATCGAAATATGTCGCATTGATGTTACATCGTGTGACTAGATCAGGTATAGAAATTTGTAAATTGTTTCCAAAATGACTAGACATGCTAATTAATTCCCCTAATTTCATGAAATGTACACTCTATAATACCATATGTACTTGTCGAACGCGTACGCTTATATGCTTGTACCTCGTTGTTATTGTACATGAATTACACGGTGTACATGTAGGTGTATACGTAAATTCACGTTCGTATCATTCACATACGAAATGCACTTAATCTACGACGTTCTTAATATAATCAATAATATATATTAATGAACAATATATATATATATATATATATATATATATATATATATATATATATTTTGCATATTTGTTTGTTTGGTTTACGGGTAAAATTTTGATTTTGCGCTCAATTACGTTATAAAGGCAATGCTGATTTTGGGCATGCGAGCCGTTAAGCTTTTTCTCAAAACTTCGCTAAAATCTCCTCTTACTTTTTCAGTTTCGACATTCGTGGTATTACAATTGTTTAGCGATCGCCCAAAATTCCGTCAAATTATAAATCTAGATCTACTGTACGTAGAGAAGAAAAATTTAATTGGATACTATATCGATATAAATACTTTCTCAATGAAGAAAAATCGTACTGCACGATTAAGTCTTTGGTGTTCGATAAAGAGAGCAGCAGTAATCATATTTCTATTCAAGAAAATTTAACGGCACATGGAATTTTTTAAAAATAATATCCCAACAGATTACTTTTATGGTAGAAACGATAAAAGTAATATTTGTTTAATAATTATCATTGCCCCCAGATTGTTTTGGTGCTTAATAATATAATATTTCAATCCATCAATAGATATCTGAATTTTTTTCTGATATTTTACACTGATAAGACTGTTGTGCCTCTTACATCCGAAGCACCAAAGAAATTATTTCATATCCGTTACGATCGCTCGCTGTTACCCGGAAATGGTTGCAGCCACGCGCGCGAAAGAGCCACCGGCTTTCCCGACATCGCCCGGATCTGTTATCCACCCCTCTACGCGTGCCCTCTCCTTCTCGCGATAATAATTAAAATCGGTATCCGTAACGCGTCGCGCACGGACCATTAAGTGCACAATACGCGTATCTGCATGGGACACAATTAAGAGCGGGGTCGAGGTAGCCGTTTTGCATGGACGTGCGCGTTTCGCGTGTCACCGCGCGCATCGTGCACGTGGGGCAGGAAAAATAGGCGAAGCCGCGGTGAAGCGGGGGCAGAAGCAGGAAGGGTGGGATGCCATGTCCCTCTCTTTCCACCCCGGTTCGTTTCGTTCTCAGAACTTTTTCGGAAAAATCCCCGCCAAGGTCGCGACCTCCTTCCTCCACTCTGACCTCCTCGCCAGAGGGGGGGACCAGATGGTGGAGGCCCATTTGTCCGGGCCCGTCTCGTCCGGGCACGACAATGCCGACTAAAAATTCATTTTTCCCCAACGAGAATCGTTCTCCTTCTCCCTCCGTCCAGTCACCGTTTCCACTTCTTCCTTATCTCTTTCTCTCTCTCTCTCTCTCTGTCTCTTTCATTCTTAAACCCCTCGATAGATTTGCGTAATGGCCGATCGCCTCTCTTCTCCCCTAAGTCATATTAATGCACGCGTGTACGCATACTAATTCAAACGAATTTTCGGCAACGGTATCGATGTGTGCCCCGTTAAATGACGCGGTTCTCGAATTTCAGCTGCGCGCGCGCGCGGGGAAAACTTTTATGGCTCCTGAGACAAAAATCGACTCGTGCTATGGAAATCGTCCCGGAATAAATCATTGCCGTCTCTGACAGCGCCGAATTCGCATTACCAGAATGCGACGAATGCCGAATGTTGTATTTCAGTGAGAACCGATAACGAATTCGATTGCGTTATTTATCGCCTCGCATGTCACTCTCGATAGTAGTTTGATTAAATAATAAATAATAATAAATAAAGGGCAAAGTAAGAGTCAACACATTTTCTTTAAAAAGTCACACACTTAAAAGAATAAACTGCAAATAGAGAAAAGTAACATTATATAATGAAAAAAAAAAAATAAATAAATAAAAACTCAGTTTAAATACAAATAAATTACAAGTTTCGGCTACCGGATTAAGCCCTCTTCAGACATTAACTTATCGAAAAAATCGCAGTACAAAATTAATTATCGCATATTCATTATGTTCACAGTTCGGGTGAGCCTTGATGTAGAGCTCGACATTATTCACGTATGATTGAACAATCAAATGTGTAACATATCTCTTGGGAAAGTTCTAGTTGATAAAAAAGATAAAAAGATTTCTAACGAAAAAATAAACGCATGTAGATTAACATACCGGAATATTAACAAGTAATGAAAACTCACCAAAAATCATATGTAAATTATTTAAACGAGCGTGTCCATATAAGTATAAAAAAAAAAATAAATTGATTAAGTAATTTATTTCTTTGCGTGCCATTAATCATCGAGTTAAAGAATTTATAGCATGCAGTTAATTATCTTGATAATTTAATTAATTAAACGGAAAATTGCACAGCTTCACAAACACTTCAAAAACATATCTAAATATAATTATCTTCGAAAATATATGTAAATATATATAATTTACATTTGAACCTGATTTCGTAAGATACTTTTTTCTCTTTGGAAAGTTATTCTGAGATCCTGCGTTATATATAGTATTTGTTTCAAAAACATTTTTAAATTATTTAAATGTCACAGAAAGTCTATAGAAACTTTTGTCTGATAATTTTTTGGAAAAAATATTGACATTCCAAATATTATTCGGTAAGCAAAGATTGCACTGAGTAAGCAGAATTATTATTTTATGACAGAGCAAGGGCAATTTCGTGTGGGCGGAAATGCAGCGTGCATGTTTGTTCATCGTGGAGGGATGGGCACACCGGTGTGCTACGAGAAATGTGTTGCTGGGAAGCTAGGCAGGTCAGAACGGTTGCATGCTCAGCTATCGAGAGTGTGGTCATTGCGGCAACAGCTGTCCTTTCGAGCTGTCCTTTCGATCGGATTCGAGTGCTGACGAAGAAATCGTCGAAAGTTTTTTGCGACGCGTCTAAAACAATTTAATGAAATCTTTATCGATTTTCCAATTGCGATTTATATCTTCGATTATCGTTTAATCTTTGAAAAGACGACAATCTCTGAACGAACATTTGAATATTGCAGTCATTTTTATTATCTTCAGAAAATAAAACTTTTAGAAACACACGATAATTTAAGATCGTCTTAGCGGAAACCATTAAAATGTATATTGTGTGCCATGAAACGGTCATATTTCTAATGAAGAGATTTCGAGATAAATATTTATGGGACATTTCCGTGAAACAATTCCGCAGTTATTTGCGACTCATTCTCAAGGAAAAGCCTCGCAATCGCGTCACATTACCAGGAAAAGAGATCAGCTATTACACAACGAGATCGAGAGAAAAAGAGAGAGAGAGAGAGAGAGAGAGAGAGAGAGAGACAGAAAAAGAGAGAACACCCGACAGGAACCATATTTATCATAATTGTAACAAATCAGCTCATTATATTCGGATATACCTTATCGAGACCTGCGTGATAACGGGGAAGTTCGCGGGTAATGCGTTTCTCAAGCTGCAAAGGCACGAAGTTTGAAACAGCTTTCAAGGAGGAACTTTTATCTCGGACTCGATGTCCGCGGTGTTTACCGATTAGACTAGGTAATCTCTTAGTTAAATAATCCGAGTGTGCTATTTAGTGGTATGTAGTTTATACATATATAAATCGGGGGGGGCCGTTCATCGAATATTCGAGTGGATCGAGCTTGGTCATTTCGCGACCCCGCAGCCCAAGACGGTTGGGCGGGGGATCGATCGTTATATTGATATATCCGCGGAACATTTATGAGATGCGCGCTATATCTCATCATTAATAGTTAAAAATTATTTAAAGTCTATGCAATGCGTTGGCTGTGTATACGATTGTACTTTTTGTTGCGGGTTATACTGTGTCCACCCCTGAGTTGGTTGGCGATTTTCTCTGCACATTGATACCCCAATACCTCCGTTACTATTACGCTCTTGCCCTCTTGGCTGTACACGTCGCGACGATAATTAGCGGTCGCGTCTAATTAGCACCGCACGACGATTTCTCGGAGTCTAACGCGTACTCTACGTATGTATGATAAATACATCTCTAAATTTGTCTTATCTCTGAAAAAATTCTCTTCTTATTCACGTAAATATATATATATATATTTATAAAATATTGACTAGAACAGTCGCGAAAGAAAAAGTCGATAAGTAAATGAATTTAATACCGATCGAATGGTCGCGCTCGGTCTTACGCGCGAGATTTTTTTTCTTTTTTGGTTCACTTGGGCAGAAGCAAAATCGTTAAAGCAAGAAAAACGGACGAAATAAAATGCGAAGCGAAGAGAGCGAAGAGAGTTTCCCGATGTCGAGGAGCCCATCGCGTTTAAAATAGGAACTTTGTTGATCACCCGTTCATATTTTAATTAATTATGATTAAGTATTTACAAGAGTATATAACGAGTATGTTCCCTATACTTAGAACAATAATAACAATCTCGACTCGTTATTTTTCCGAAAAGTCTTCTCTTTCGAAGGAGATCTTTTCGGTCTGCTAAATTCGTCACCCTCGAAAATCATCTCGAAATAAAGTACGTGTAAACGAGTATTCCTACTCCGCGTTGCTTCAGGATGATCTCTCGTATTACAAGTCGATGACGTGTCACCAAGAACCGAACGATCCTCGTGTTATGGCAACGAGCTGTTTGACACGAAATTCCGTCAAATGGGATTATCTTCTTACAAAGATAAGATTGCACTAAAGAATGGCTCTTGAAGGCAATTAACGTCTAAGAAAATTATTTAAAAAATTTCTATTTATCATTGTTTTCTCAAACACTGAATGGCTTCAAAATCATTTTTCATACGATGCAAAGTTAGCTTCGGAGGAGAAGAATAATCTCATCTGCCCGGTCATTACGTTTATTCGATCATTTTTACTTTGTTTCGCAACCTATTAATTCGCAACCGAAGGACTTACTTGATCGATAATAGGAAAGCCTGGAAAAATTGCTAAAGATACGTAAAAATTAATGGAACATCGAAATATTATAGTGCAAATAACACTTGCCGTCTGGCTGCTCGTCTTACATGATAAATAGGAACCGATACCACGTGCTCAGGTCGCAGATGCAGATGCTGCCACTCGCACTCTTTCAAGATGCTTACGCGAAGTAACACGATCGCGATGTAAACTCAGGCGGGGGTGAGAGTAAAGGAGGCGGTCAGGGAGTTGCTGATTCTGGACTTGACCGGCAAGTAGACCAGAGCCGGCGCGAATTTCTTCGCCGAGCTAGACTCGGCGCCCACCTGCATCAGATCCTGCTCCTCGATCAGGAACGGTTGCATAATGGTCTTGTCGGGGTTCGAGTTCATGTCCTGTGGCATCGCGTAACAGGCCGGCATCTTCTGCTTGTTCGCTACGTCTTTCAGGGTCTTGCTGAGCTCGGCAATCACGCTCTCCGTCGGATCGCCTATCGCCTTGTGATCTTTCCGCACGTGCTTCTTGATACGATTCAGATTTGTCGTCGCGTAACCGCATTGGGCGCATTTGTATACACCCTGGGGAGTCACCTTTACTGTAGTTTCGTCCTGCCGCTGGTTTTTGGCGGGCTCGAGGATATTCCGATCGGTGTGCGGACTGCATCCCACACGATCGTCTTTTGTATCCTGATCAGTTCTGTTCTTGGTGTCGCTCGTCTTGATATCGACATCCGATCTAAGATTATTCGCGAGAGGATGTTGAAATTGCGATAACAGAGAGGGGAATTGATGCTTGGCGAGCAGGTGCTGATGAAGCAGCTCCGGTTGATGAAAGTCGTGCGAGCAGATCGGACATTGTAACGCTCGATCTCCTTCGAGATTTTCCTGTGGATTCACGTGGGATCGCTCGTGAAGAAAGAGAAAGGGCAACACAGGGGTCGTAAAGTTGCAGTAGCCGCAGCGATAATTCTTTAATTGAGACTCCTCGGATGAGGAACCGAGAAGATTTGATAGCATTTGATTTCCCAGACTCGTGTAATCGACAGGCTTGATTTGTTGAGCAACCTCGAAACCATTGGGAATTTTCAGGTTTGACGTTTGTTGCGTGTTCTTCGTCGAAGCAACGCTTCTGCCGCAGGTTCTGGATGTCGCTTGATACTGTTGCTCCAATTCGCGCCATTTGTCGATCCCCGCTTTGCCGTGGTCGCCCATTAAGTGCGCCTTCAGCCACTTGATGCTGCGGAACCTCCGGCTACAAATTGGACATACCTCGGTGAAATGAATGAAGTATCTGTGACTAAGATCGCCCAATTGTTCCGGTTTCAGTGCCGGGTCCTCGGCGCTAGGAACATCGTAAGACTCCTGTTTGTTGTTCGACGCCGATGACGACGTGTTATCGTCGATGATTCCATGAGTATTATGCTTGTGAACTCGCAGAAAGTATTTACTGCAGAGCTCCTTGTTGCAAATGTTGCAGATTACGCCGCCGATCTGTGCGCCGTTTTCGATCTCGATGCCGTGCATCCGCTGCATATGCGTCTTCATGAAATACTTATTGCACAGCTCCTTGTTGCATATCTCGCAATAGCTCGATGTAGGAGTTAGCGACGTTACCTTCTTTTCTGTCATCGTTGTTGCTTGGCCGCTTGGAGTCTGACTTGGAGTCGGTGTCGAACTAGCGGAAGAGGCAATTACCGTTGGCGGCAGTACCGGCGGCAGAGTAATAGCACTGGATACGATGGGCTGATGTTCCTCGCTAATGTGTCTCCTTAATGCATCTTGACTAGGATAATCCTTCTCGCAGAGAGTACAGAGAATAGTCGAAATGGCTACTGGTGACTTTTGCGGCGACGATGAGGATTCGTCACCGGTGATACCGTGTTCGGTCGCCATGTGAACGCGTAAGGCTGACCTCGAATCACATTCTCTGCCGCAGGCAGCGCAGGATAATCCCTTACCAGAATCTAGACCGTTCAGCTGCATGATCATCGTCTGCAACTTCTGAAGGTCTTCTGAGATCGAATCGTTACGCTGATCGGAGCCGTCCAAGTCGTATTCCTGTTTCGGCGAGCCGCCTTCCTCGCCCTCGTGCATCTTTCGGCAATGCGCCTGATACAGATCGATCGTCTGAAAACGAATAGTGCAGGGTTTGCACTCGTATTCCTGTAATTCGCTACCGCGGTCATTAGACTCCACACTCGTAGCAGCTTCAGAGACGATCAAGTTCAGTGGACTGGTTTGCACCTGGTGCCAGGTGTTGACAGTAGCGCCGGAACTGCCGGGCGATCGCTCGCTGTCCTGCACGACAACGCCGTGCCGTTTCATCTTGTGCGTGCGTAGGAAATACTTATTGCAGTACTCCTTGCAGCAGATTTCGCAGAATGCCTCGGGATTTATGACGCCAAGTCGGCGTAGAAGATCAGCGCTGAAACCAGAATCACGCGCTTGTTGGATGGACTGGGGCGAGAGATGTCTGGGGGCCGGCATAAAGGTCGCGTCTTCTTGCTCGACGCCGTACGATTCCTGCTTCAAAAACGCTTCTATACCGCCGGGACTGTCGTGCGACGTCATTCGATCCTCCTCGCTCTGCGACTGCATGGAGATCTGCTGGCCGTCCGACTGCTGATCCACAGGTGACTCGTTGTGCATTTTTTGCTTATTCCTCTTCGTACAATCCTCGTTGCGGAAACGTTTCTGCGGCGGAGTCGCCGGCGGCTCCAATTTCACGCTCGCGTTACTCGCGTGGAAGTTCACGACACCGAATACGTTGCCGCCGGCGACATTGACGGCGGCGGGGTCCATAGCCGTTGGCGCTGGCGAGTCAACGTAGATTCCGTGCTTGTTGGCTTTGTGGGTCTTCAGGAAATACTTGTTGCAGAACTCCTTGTTGCACATATCGCAATACGCGTCCGGATTGAAGATCTTGACCGGCACAGGACCGAGGGAGGATCTAGGGAGTTGAGGATCGGTCAGGGGAAAATTTGGCAGGGGTAGGTACTGCGCGAGGGTGCCCGGAAAACTCGAGAGAGCCTGCAAATGATTCGTCATCGTGACGATTTGATTGACCGGGCCGCTCGACCACGATTCATCGCTCTGTGACTGCATCTGCGTCTGCGATTGCACGTGCTGCTGGCTGCCGGACGCCAACCACGTGGTCGCGAAGTTCTTAACGCTTAAGAGACTAACGGGATTCTCGTTAGTTGGATCCAGCTGCTGCGCCGGCTCTACCTTGATGGTGACAGCTGGCGTCGCCTGATTTGCGCCACCGTGCTCGCCATCCACGTGGACGTTGAGCGTCTCGTCGCTGTCAAAGAGCCGGCCGCAGTGCTGGCAGCGGAACTCGTTGTTTAGATTCTCGTCTTTCGACGACGGCGAGTGATGGTGGTGGTGATGGTGGTGGTGGTAGTGGTGGTGTTGTTGGTGCTGGTGGTGATGGTCGTTGCTCAGCAACGGCGATCGCGACGACGGCTTACCTTTCGCGTCTTCGTCTTCGCGCTCGTCCTCGCGCGCATCCTCGTGCACGCCCGCAAGACCAGACGAGACTCTTACCGGCGTGGTCTGCTTTCGACGCTTCTTGGGCCCGGTGTCGGAGGAATCACCGCGAACGCGCTTCCAAACGTCGCGCTCGCCGCAGCTCGAACCGTCGCTGTCCAGTTCCGTCACCTCCACCGCCGCCGTCGTCGTCGTCGTCGTCGTGGGGTCTTGCGACGATGTCATACTCGACATCTCGGTGGATCTCACGCGACCAGCCCGTACTTCCTTAGACGTTGCCCGTCTGGCACAGAGAAGGAACAGACAAATTTCCCGTGTTTAAAAAGTTACTGAAAAGGATCTGATATTCGATGAAGTTTTGGAAAAGAAATTCATAGAACAATTCTGCATTAAGCTTATCTTTTGCTACTTTTCTCAACACACACACAACTTCACAAATTAATAAACTCATGTTTAGATGTGTATTGTGTGTTTAGATTTAATTGTAAGTTAGAGATAGGCCCATATAATTTTTAATATACCTTGAATTTTGTTAATAAAAATTTTGTAGAAAATTGTTATGTTAGTATCTATATAATATCTTCTTGATATGTGAATTGCGAAGTTTAAAATTTGTACTGTCTATTCCTTTATAAAAAAACGTAGATTATTTATTATAATATTTTCTAATGAAATAATTAACGTGTCATGTAAGAACATCGTAGGAAAGATAATTTTTCGCATAAATATAAATTTCGAATATGTTGTCTCGCGAGCGCAGAAAATCGCGAATGCTCGTTGAAGGCGACACTAATTCGGCAGGCAGATTATAATGATTTTGCTCGACCGATCTGAAGGAAAAGGGGGAGTTGGGGTCGGTTAACGAGCACTTCGTGCTGCAGGAAGACGCACGCGAAACTTGACGAACTAGACACGGTGAACGAGACACCCTCGCTCGCGCACGATGGACATGCGGTCTCGAAAAAGGGAGACGCGGGACATCGGACGGGAGAGGGAAACAGGGTGGACACCCTCTCATGACTCATATTATACGTCCACCCCCCGTATTCAGGGAATTCGGAGGATAGTACGAATATGCATTTCAGATAGCGCGGCGTAATTACTAATTCAGGATGACAGCCTTATATCGCGAATATAATGTAAGTGGACGATATAACGGTCAGTGAACTCTGAACGATATTCTGCCATTGTGTCCGGCCGTGCGTGATATGCGCGTGAGAAAGATCGCGTGAGCTGTGCGTGCACAAGTTCGAAAACATTTCACAACGCAATAATTCTTATGCTTAGGCTCCCTGTTATCGCGACCGTCAATGTCGCGAAGGAAATGAAAATTGCTGTAGAAATTTGTCGATTATCTTCTGCGATCCATCGTTTCGTATTTATACGCTTAAACAAAATGCTTGTTACAAAAATATATAGAATACAATAGTTAATTAAATTAAATTAAATTAAATCTTTTTTATAACAAGATTTAATTTATTAACCATCCGCTGGAAACAGGAATTTTTAACTCTTTCACCAGCAAGCAAGGAGGGTTGAGAAACAGAGCAAATTTGTTATTTCCGGATTATATAAAAATCTGAAAAAAAAAAATCTAATATTATTCTTATCAAAATTTTAACGAGTTTTTATCACCATAAAAGTCAAATTGTATTTCATTTATTTTTTACTGGTTTAAATTTTATCTACCAAAATTTATGATCAAAATATCGATGATGCCTTTAAAGACTCCAATTATCGGCGGAGAGTTAATTAATTATTACGTTCCGGATATTTATTTTATATGTAATAATTTGATTTAATTAAATTAAAATATAGTAATTAGAATAATTATATTAATTCAAGCTTATGTGATAAAATGTTTCTAAATGTCTGCAAATGTTTGCGTGAAAATAATTATAATGTTCGCAGAGTCTTTGCTTTTAATAATCTCCGAAATTGTGTGAAATGTTAAAATTATAATAAAGATTGTAATCAACACTTCGTAAAGTTCTCACCCGCAGGATACAAAGATCCTCGTGCTTCAAACGTCTTCGTTTCATGATCGATGAACTGTGGAGATCGCTCCCGTGTTGAAACGTGACACTTTGAATACGTTGTCATGAGTCACGCATTTCCCGCGAAAATTTCGCGACACTTTGCAAAACTTGAAACAGAGCACAGTCCGCGACAGGGCAATCGCCTCGCCTTCTCGCCGAAATGCTGTTATTGACACGTGGCGTCACCGAGGGTGAGTGAACTGCGTGGACCTCGGACGTTGCTGGTCAGCGTCACCCTCTTCGGCGGAGATATTTCCATTTTCGCGTCGTCGCCGGACTCTCCCTTTCGCGAGAACGAGAAGATTGAAGTCGCCGTTCAAAACTTTCTCACTCAATATCGATCTTTATCGGATCGATGAGGCTCGCGAAGAGACGCGAAATCCGTGGTAGGACGAAACTAACTGCAAAATAACGTTAAGACGCAATAGCACAGAGAGTGAATCGGGAGGAAATGTAAATTGACAGTTCGAAGTGTGGTTTTTAATCGAAAGAAATCGAATATTCTTGCGTGCCTTTGATCTCCGTGGCCCTCGGCAGCTTTGGAGATTCTGCCACATTACTGTTAGCTATAGGTACGATTGCCTATGAAGGGTCTATCACGCCGTTTTTGTGTCCCTACCACCTTCGGAGACCGCGATACAAATCTCCCCACCGCTCTGTCATCCCTGCATTTTGCTGCATTCTGCGGGTGAATAATTTCTGGATTTATCTGAGCGCGACGAGAACGCGTTCGCGTAGAAATATGTAATATTTTAAGGAAAATTTAGCATTGTACCATTTTTGTATGCAATTTATCTTCATGTCTTTCATATTCGACATTATTAAATAATATTTCGCATTTATATCTTGATATATACAAAATAAGCAAATATTAATATTTTTATCATCGGGCGAGATGCCTAACAACAATTTTTTATATAATTTGTTATGCTTTTGAAACATATGCTAATTATTATTCAATCTTGAAATACAATTTTGTGATAAATTTGGAAAATGTAACATGACATAATTGACAATCAATTTAGTATTACTGGTTGTAAAACTATTAAATACAATATTATTGGTTATAAAACTGGGTATTAAAATAATATATTGTTTAAATTATTATAAAATTATAACTATGGTATTCTTTTATAAAAAGTTGATTTTCTAAGAAACTTAATTTTCTAAGAATTTAATTAACAATTTTGTTCATGATACTTTTAAATGTCTGACATTTAAATTAATGATACATCGTGTCTACGCGTAGGGTTATGAAAGAATAGATAAGCTTATTTTTATCAGAACATATTAAACTTCATTAAATCAAACAAATAATGATTACAAAGTTTATGAAGATATTTTGTGATAAAAGATTTATTATTGGTGAGAGAAACTGTAACACTGTTTACTTATCAGATAAATATAAAGATCCTTATGCTTTGATAAAGATTCGTGTTAATGATGTGTGTGTGTGTGTGTGTGTGTGTGTGTGTGTGTGTGTGTGCGCGCGCGCGCGCGTGTGCGTGTAGTACTATGTATTATGTATATCATGCGTGTTTTATCTCACTATTATTAGAAATTTATAGAAAAAAATTATTTTATTAGTTAAATTATTAGTTTATACACAATGGATGTACAAAGATAAAGTTAATAACAATTATATTCTTTCACACATCTTAATCAAAGTCCATTGAAACAGAGATTTTTTTTCGATGACGTAGAGATATGCACGCAGAAGTGTTCTTCCTGTTCTGTCTTTATCCGATGTATCGTCTTACAACATGGGTGCCGCATGAGAAAACGATACGTTACTATTTGTAAACCGACGATACATTCTTAGTTGTTTCGACAGGTGGTTTGAAAATGCGATTTAATAATAATTCTAATAATTTACAGCTTGATTAGTAATCGGAGTTCACATAGTATAAACAGAATATTTATCGAATGTTAGAATTAAATATTTATATTTGTAATCATACAAATACTTTTAAATTATTTTAAAATTAAATCGTTTGCTGCCGAAGTTTAAAATCTATTAATTTTTATATTTTTAATATTATAATAGTGTAAACTATTTATATAAATTTTCCAATTTAACTGTGTTTTAAAAATATAAAATATTGTGTTCCAAAAATATTAAATATTCTATTATATTATATTCTCCCTTTCATTTATTACAGCTTTATTATAATTATGCAAAATTATATAATCAAACTAACTGTTCCATTAATTTTGACGATTATATTATAAAATATGCACGTTTTTTTTTTTTATAGGAAACGCTTTTAAGTATTTAAAATGCAACATTGATCGCGGCATTGTTTTTCGCTTTCAGTTTGTCTAAAAAGAACAGCGGTTATTATTCGCAGTTAATGCATGTGCGCGTGTCGACGGGACGGAAATTGGATTATGCGAGGGTTGTAAAGCAATCGCTGACGCACGTCAGCGCGAGAGATAGGTAGAAGTATAGGGGGAGACCGAAGCTTTCGCGAAACCCGCGTATTCTCTGCGCAACCTTTGACAGATTTTCCAAAAATACGCGTAAATACGCCCGTATGTTGGCACATGTATGTTCGCGTGAGGGCAGGAAACTCCGACATTGTGGAAATTCACTGTCGAAATTGGATGAATGATGGAGAGGGGCAGTGATCCTATCCGGTGGGGTAGTTCTACGTTCGCGAAAGGGTGTCGGTGAACAACATCGAAAGAAAGGGGAGAAGAAAAGAAAAGAGAAAAGGAGAGAGAGAGAGAGAGAGAGAGAGAGAGCAAACTAAGATGAAACAAAACTTATTGTAATATTATTACGCGTGCACCGTTCGTCAGATTTTCTTTGACTTGTGTGGGTGCGCGAACGCGTGGGTGTTGAACGACAAACAACGTTGCACCCCTGCGAAATAATGGATGAACGAACGTCAAGGGTATTTTCGTAGGGCGTTCTCATTGCAGTCTGACCGACGACGGTAAAATTCATCAGTGGTTCAATAATTCTAATAAACAACTAGCTTGACGTAGTTCGGGTGAGAAATATATTGCCTTGTCGAGTTTTGAAATGAAAGAGCTAAAGAATTTTATACCTATTTATATATCAAATTGTTACTGTGTGTCATGACTTGACATTGATTGCTCCATTTTTAAACCACAAAATTTAACGTATATACCATATTGAAAGACACATTTTTTTATGGCACTGCTAACGACAAATCAAATAGCAGCAGGAAAATTTTGTGTCAAATTGAAAGTAAAATAATTTACATAAATATGAGAGAGAACGCCAATAATCGATCAAAGTCAACATCCAAGTTAAATCTTATGAATACATTATATATTCTTAATTTAATTATCTCAGACGCTTGTAATATAAATACGATAAGGCGCCGAAACATTTGGACATTTCTATATATAAAATAATCCCCCCTAAATTAATTGTATAAAGAACTTATTGCGAAAAATATTATCTCAGTAACATCTTCAGAATATCTGAATGTTTCGACGCCTTATCGTATTTATATTATAAGCGTCTCAGATCGATTGTGGTTAATGTTCGAACGCACAATCACATCAGAGGTAATTTAAATTTAAATTAAGAATATATTCATAACATCTAACTTGGATCAATTATTGGCGTTCTCTTTTATATTTATGTGTATCATTTGACATGGACGTACTTATTCTTAAAATAATAATTGTCAGTACATTTTACTCTGAACCTTGTATCTTTCAAAATTCAATGGTTTGTACCATTTCAAAGACAAATAATTGGTTCATACAACCAAGATAGTTAGTATGAATTAGTAATGACAATAATAGTAGGTTTCCGACGACAGTTGTATAAAGCCTGATTAATTAAAAACAAGTGCGAAAGCAGGTCAACAAATGCAAGTGAGAGACGGCAAATCAATCGTAGGCGTATCTAAGGCGAAACAATAAAAGCCCGGGGACATCAAACGGATCCAGATAGAAAGTGAGAAAGAGAAAGAGAGAGAGAGAGAGAGAAAACAGAATCAATAGCGGGTACGGTGGACGGTGAATTATGAAAGCTTCGTAGCTCTCTTTCGCAAAAAGTCGAAAGAAAAGCTCGCGCAAACTTTTCGCGTGGATTGGCTCGATGTTCAAGCAAGCACGCGTATCTGTATACGCGGTGCGTATGCGTGCGTACCGTGTGAACGTGTGCAGGATACACGCGGGTCCCATTTACGTGTGATTTCAGTAGAGGCCTATTGATCGAGCGGCGAACTTCGGCGGTCCGCACACGCGCATAAGTCTTCCCGTAAACAAGACAAATATCATCGCGCCAGTCCCTGAAAATCCACCCGCACATCCACCCTCCCTTCGATGTTCTGAAACGTCCGTCCGACGCGATTCGTCGCCGGTCTCTCTTTCCCTCTTGAGCCCCAAGCGGACTCTGTCGTAGCTGTCGCCAAGATGTCAATGTTAACGATTACTGAGAATTTGATACTGTAAAATAAAACACATAGTCTTTTTTCTTTTTTATAGAAATAGATTTCTTAATTTTGTGATTCTCGTACAAAATGATACCTAATATACACTGAATGTATACCAATTATTAAAATAATTATTAAAAAAAAATGCGCACGTTGTTTTTATCATTTCTTATATCTTCTTTATTTCTTATACCTTTTATTTTATTCATTTTGTTTCTTCTTTTTATATGCAAGAAACTTTACAATATCATGACCGTATAATTTATGCTCAAACGGTATAATTGAGTATTAATGAAAAAATTACAGGCATGATTGAATTAAAATTAATTTTCCACAAGATTCAACGATTTTGTATTTCATATTCGTTTAATCAGAATATTTTTTCATCCATTATTCAAAACATGTACAATTTGAATTTTAAGAACAAGACAAGTTTTGTATTATATTTGGAACATCCAATGAATGATTTAGATATTGAATATAAATTTGCGGTTTTGTAAAACAGATTTCTCATCGATCAAATCTTTAGGCTTATACGTATGAGATAAAAAAATCACAAGGGAATATCAAAGAGGAGTATTGAGAAGTTAGGTATAGCAGTCAACTCACTCAGTGGGAGCTCGCGCACGAATCTGCTACGGTATGGTAAAAGGTGTGATTCGCATAAAGGTGGGGATCGCGGAAGGTCGGATCTGCGCAATGCGTGTCGCCGGATGAACCACGTGGAGTATTCGCATGCAAAAGACATCGCGGCGAGAATACTCAGTCGGCACTCTTAGTCCACCCTGAAAGGGGAGCGGTGCAGTATCGTTTCGCATATTCACAGATCGAGGGCTTGTTCCAACGAGAGGTTCCCGGAAGTGCAGGACATTAAACAGGTCATTATGTTAGGTAGTTCGTCAGTAACGAGGCGAGTCTCTCTGATCGAGCCGAGCATTAAAATCATTTCGTCAATCTAGAAATTTTATTGTGTAATCTTGTTTTATCGCGTTACTTTGCTTTTATCACGTTATCTTCTCCAATTATAGTAATTGTACGTGACGGAGAGGAGACTTTAAACTTTTCAAATTGCGCGAAGAGATTATCGCGTGCGTGTATGTGATAGAATCTATTATTTGAGTGTTAAATGTTTCCGGGAAAAAGATTTGATAAAATTCTCCATCTATGTTTACACGATAAGATTTAGATCTTTTAGGCTGAATTAAGTTTTAAAAAATTTCTCGATCCGAATTACGATCAGAGTACGGTAATTAGGATCGGAGGTAATATAATTTTGGTGACTAATGTTTTTGGTAAAATGGTATATTTAGAGTCAGTGAGCGTGGAGATAATTTAAAATTCAGCGAAACTATACCCAAATCTTGGTACATACGTGGCATCGCGGAACAGCTGAACGTAATCACGGATAATCCTGGTATAGTCAGAACGAAAGTCTAATTGCACTAACCTTGATCAGCAGCGCGATACGTCGATGTAAAATCATCTCAGAATATCGCAGCTTGTCGATGATTCCTCGTTATTATCCATTTGTTAAACACCGGTGAGGCTGGATGTGCGTGCCGGTGATAACGCGACAATAACACCACTTTGTTCACCGCGCACTGGAAAGCTGTGAGGAGGAGGGTGAAATAATGGCAGATCACGCGCTGTGTCGATTGCGAGGTGATGATAATTAAGGAGCGAAACGGAAAAAAGAAAAAGAAATACATATCATGGTGGCGCGCGACGATACGGTGTAGAAGAAGAATCGCCCGCCGCCTCGGCTACTTACTATTGTTTTGACCATCGTGCCACGATGGCGGCCATACTTGATATGAGAAAGTATCCCCCACATTGTCCGCGACTATCCACTAATTCCCCCATACACCCCCGCGCTGATTCAACCCTCCAGCCTTGCCGCGGCTGCCGCACCCCTGCCCCCGCGTTCCACGATTCAACGTCCTTCCCTCACAGAGTTACCCCTCTGCTTGCCTGCTTGCCTGCCTGTCCGTTCACCACCCCCTCGTCCTTTCAAAGTCAGGGCCGACGCCTTTCTGCGAGCAGACAGGCTCCCTTCTTTCTTCTTTCATCGACTCCCAAAAAAATTTTCTTCCATTTTGTACATATATTCGTTGTCGAACAATACGATCGTCTCTCTTATTTTCTAAAAATATTTTTCGGGAGAATTTTAAAAAAGAGAAAAGTCCCTCGGAAACTTTTTAGCGTATGAAATAAATGTACTGAGAAAGAAACTATCTCTTTCTATTGTTTCTGTCGAAATCTGTAGGCTTTCTAAACAGCTGAGATAGAACATTAAATTTTATTACAAACTGATAAAGAATATTATATAACAGAATACAAGAGCAAATAAAATATGTAATACTATACACATTATGTGTAAGATATGCTCCATTACCTATGTGAAGTACAGGAAAGTAATAAAAGTCATTAGCGTCGTAGAAAAAAGCTCAGGGACTTGGTTGATGGCCAGCCATCACTGTTGCCGAGCTGCTCCGTCAAGGCACTTCCTCCTCTTCTGAAGTTACGCACCTGCACACACGTGCACTGAAAAAAAACGCGCGCGCGCAAATACGCACACACACACATACACACACATACACATACACACACACACACAGTCATAAAGAACGTCGTCCTCGCGACCCAGCACGAGCAGTCTTTTACCCCAGTTCACAGTTCCCCTCGTGTAACACTGAGGTCTTTTGAGGGGTTGGAAGGGCGGGGGTGTCGAAGCGAAAGGGAAAGGGGATTTGCAGAGGAGGGGAGGGTAAGGCAGGGAAGGAGAGGAGCAGCGACAAAGAGGAGAGAGAATCAGAAAAGGAGGATGAATGGGAGGAGAGAAGTGAGGCCGGTGTGTGGGGTGGTACTTTTATACTGGTCACTTGGAATTCGCTACCCCCACCAGCCGTGGTATTAGAGCCCCTTTCCCTCTCGTTCCCCGCTTTTACCCTCTCCTCCCCGTTCAACTGTGGTTCTGGTCCCGTGTCACCCCGCCTTGAGGCTCCAACCATCCACCCTCGCACGGCAAATTAGTTTAGCCTCACGGACAAGTTCGAATCATCCTGAGCCTCCTCTCAAGACCTTCCTCTACGAAGAAAACGACACACAAACTCATCCTTAAAACACCCGAGTCTAAGGAAGAGTAGCTCTTTCTATGACGGCCTCTCGATATCGATTATTGCGTATTGTTTGCGCCTAAATTCTGCTTCGAAGGAATTGTTTTAAACGTTATTGATAATTTTATTTTTATTAAATAAAATTGCGTACGCGAACGTGATAATAAAGCATAAATGTAAGGTACAGGAACTTAATGGTATGAAGAAATAAGAAGATTTCAAAATAATTTTAAAATAATCTAAGGAATTTCTTCGTTAGACAAAATATTATATATTTTCAGGAAATGGGCAAACGATTAGTAAACACGTAATAATAAATGATGAAAAAATACGTGAAGAATAGTAAGATAAAGAGGAATATAAAGTAGAAGCGATACCTTTACGTGAATCAAAAACCACTATTCTTAGTGAGACCGTGTATAATTTAAAAGACAAATTGAGGCAGTTGGGCGAAAACGTCTATGCGTACCGAGGGCGTTCCGCATCTGCGGTCACGCACTTGTCACGCGATTCTATATACAGTATTGATAACGATAATGAAACCGGTGGTCTGCATCGGTTCCTACAAATTAATGGCATTATGCGACGGCCCGAGCTCTAACCCGACAATTTTCATGTGGTATCCGAGTCGATAATCCGTGAGAGCCTGCGCCTGTGTATGGGTTCCTGTTCCTCAATCATCATTCCTTTTTAAAATGCAACGGAACAAACAATTGACACATCTTTGCATCTGTGAATTAAAATACTGTCAATTTCATTTTGTGTTTTATATCATCTAAATTTATTACTATTATATTATTATTATCTTTTATTATTATTATTATTTTTTCATTTCTTCTTTACATGTAAATTATTTTTAAATGCTACTATTTTAATTTAATAGTATAATTTTAAATGTAATTTGTTATAGGTTTAGACTTCAAGACAGCATTATACTGATACCTTATTTTTTGAAAAGCATTTTTTTTTACTTTATTTTATGTTGTATATTTTATCCATACTTTTCTTATTATTTTGCACATTGATAGAGATTATTATTTCCATTTATTACATTATTATTGGAATTAATTGCAAGAAATAATTGCAATTAATTGTAAAACCTTAATTAAACGCATGGTATTTATTGCAGTTGTTAGTTTGTTATATTGCTACATATTATATATTAGGCAAAGTTTATATTTAATTAAAGTAATTATATAAATTTTGTTAGAATTGTGTGTTCATTAAAAATTAGTTTTTTTTATACTCGAGGAGAAATTATATGTCACAAAAAGTGCCCTTGTGTGAAGTTTGGTGGAGACGCACGAGCGAGGATCCCTTTCTTGCTGTAAGCGCGAGTTGCCTTTCATGGTTTTTGCTTCCGTTGGATGATGGAATCGTGCCATAAAAAGTGGACGAGTAGCCATGTCGTATAACCGTGCGTCACACGGATGATTGCGAAATAAGCAGTTGTTTAGCCAAAAAATAAGGGCTGCCTCCCTTCGTTATGCAATATGGCGAGAATGAAAGTATGCACGTTTTAGATTTATAAAAAAGAGTCTAAGAAGTTGCATTTGGTCTTAAAAAAAACCTACATCGATAAATTTAATTTAATTTTTTGGAACGTTAAATATTTAATTCCGAGGTTTTTTAAAATTAATTTCTAACATATTAAATTACATCATTATTTTGCATGGTAACTTACACTCATTTGCAACACGATGTTATCGTAATCTTGATTAAGTCGGGGAGTTTAACTTTCTTGATTGGAAATGTAATCTTTGTGATCCCACATCTTGATAAAACTTTTATTTGTAATCGAATAGGATTTGAATAGATTGCACGTACGATTGGACATGTGATTTTACAAGTGATATAACTCATTATTATAATTATAATTAATACTTTACAAAAAGGAGCTTAACTATGAAGGATCTTAACGAAGATAATGAAAACCATTAATTGAATGAAATTTTCTCAAGACACGATAACACGTTCGAGTATATTTTGCAAATAATATTTCACGTTATAATTGGCACATTTGTAAAATTCCATACCTTGAATAAAAACAGGCACAAACTTTTGCGCTATCATAAACACTCGCCGTTTATCGCGATGCTGAACGACGTTTCATCCTGTCGAGTCGTGCAATTCTCTTCAACGCCAAGTTTGATTTCACGCTTTGTCGTTAATGCGATAACATTTTTAGAAATATTCTGCATTTTATTGGACGATCGCCAGGCAGACCGATGACCGATGCACATCGGTAGGCAGATGCCGGACATAGGCAGCCGATAGTTGGAAAAAAAAGGAAAAAAATAAGGCAAAAAGTTGAGTTTTTTTATTCGCAATATAAAAGGCAAACACGAAAAGCATTGCCGTGAAACATAATCGCCAAAACGTCCCGGATCAATTCGATATTATTAGCTCGAGCCAAAAGAGGGTCGTCCATTACTGGACAGCTGGACAATGGTCGCTCCGCGGCCGATTTTTATCCCCCATCTCGAAACTTCCCGTTTTTCTTTCCAAACTGAAAAGTGCCCGCGTTCTAATATTCATTCGACGCGACTCTGATACTTCAATTTTTTTTCCATACAAAAGTTTTTTCTTAGACAAAAGCTTCGTGATTTTCTTCTTATTTATTGTCACGTCTTCGAAGCGAAATCTCGAGAGCCCGTTGAAAATAATAGCTTGTTGGAAATTTCTATTCAATACTTAAACATAAATGTTCAATGACATTGTTTCGGTAACGAATTATTGCGATGATTCTGCAGGAAAAACGATAACTTTTGAAGACAAACATGTATGTCATTTTTGTTGTAAAGGATTAATTTATTTAAACTTGACTTTTAAACGAATACATAATTTTTATTGTGCACCTGAGAAGCGCAAAATTATTATTTATTTATAGTAATAATAAAAAATTTATACAAATACATATATATAAAAAAATGTATTAAAAATGTCATCAATTACTTTAAATCACAGAAAAGCCTGAGATCGGACGTGTCTGCGTTTTAGATGGAATTTACTTACTGAAGCTTTTATGTGCACAAAACGTGCACAGTTCTGTGAACACAGCATAGAATAGAACCGAACAATATACGTAACATAAAATAAAATCAAAGATCATGGGTGTGTTACCCGCTTGAAATATCTGTGGCTACATAGTTCAACATGCACGCTTTGTGCACGTAGAAACGCTAGTAAATGGGTTCCATTTAAACGCAAGTACGTTCGCTTTTATTTCTTCCCTTTAATTAAACATTCCTTTAATTAATCGATACTGTTTCTGCTGAAGAAGTAAAGATTTGTAAAGTTATAAAAATACGTGATATTATAATTATAAAATTATAATTCGCTTTTATATAAAATAACAATTTAATGTTACTAATTGAATATTTTATTAATAGATAGAAACGTCGAGAACATTTTTAATATCTTACACAGATATCCATTTTTATTTTTTATCTACAAATGTTACTGAAGGAAATTTTATTATTTAACACCTCATTGGTTAATTATCAAATTCTATATTCAATATAAAGTAACTATTAAAAATATTATGTCTTTATAATTATTTTTTATGTGCAATATATTACTTACATTATACATTTTGAAATATATGTTTTCCTGATCATTTTTACCATCAGTAAAATTACATATCAGGAACCTACTTGTACGACCTGTAGATAAAAGCGTACCAAGATCACTGGCGCCATCTGTGCGATTAGTTCATTCGAATCGATCACTGTCGCAAAAGTTTCGAAGAGTCCGGCGTTCGTTCGCGTACGTTTCGAATGTTTCGAAACTCATGTAATCCTTCGTCTCTTCCAATTGGCAGGTTCGATCGTTTAAATGAGCCATTTGTTACCATCAGTACAGAAGGAAAGTTCGTCGACCTTTTGGTTCTGAGGTAAGAACTCTTTTTCTTCTCTCTTCATTCAAAGTAAATCGCATCTTAATGGCGTCGCATAGACGAGCGAGTCTTTCAATAAAAAAAGACAAAGAGACTTTGATCCAGTTACGACCAGGCAATTCTTGAATGGTCAAGGGATTGGGGGCGTCAAACGCGCACACAAAAAGCACATGTACGTACATACATACATACTTACTCCGCACGCGCGCGCGGAGAAGGTAACCGTGCACGAGGCGCGACGATGACGCCCTTTGTGCCGAGAATGGTGCGAGGCAAAAAAAAAAAAACGGGCTCGAGCGGCGGCTTTCATAGACGCGCTAAAATATTCATTGTCTGAAAATGGGCGTTTGTTGGATAGCGTGAACAGTCTTCGCTGCCGCGTTTCTTTCCACTCATTCTTTCCCTCCCTCTCCCCTTCTCTCTTTCTCGCTCTCTCTTTCTCTCTCTCTCTCTCTCTCTCTCTCTCTCTCTCTCTTTCTCAAGCGCCTCGAAATTGTCCTGAGACCTGAGACGCGCAAAGGCGCCATTATAGCCAGCAGAATCCACTTCTAAGGAGAGAATGAATAAGAGAGAGAGAGAGAGAGAGAGAGAGAGAGAGAGAGAGAGAGAGATTCAGTTCTCGGACAAGCGCGCCAGAAATTCAATATCTTGTTACTCGAACGACGTAATGGACAGAATGAGCTCTTCTCTCTCCTATTCGATCTTCGTCGCAGCTGTGAAGTCGATAACCGTGATAATCCGTGCGGTTCGCGAGCCTGATATCATCCAATTCGCCCCCGTCCGCAAACTTTTCTAATAATAAAGTCCGCGAAAATCTCGGACGATTAGACGAGCTTCATAGAATCGTGAAGTTTTCGCGACGTCGCCTGGCATTTCATTCCTTCCTTTCGTCATACCTATTAGTATTCTTCTCCGTCAGTTTGCCGCATTATTCGAAAGTTTCTAATATCCTTCATATTATATCATTTCCGCTCTATCCTCGCTCTTCTTTGTAGTTTATGGATTCTTTGAGTTGAAGTCAATAAAAAACTTATTTAGCTCATCTTTCCCTCTTTTTTATTTCTTTCCCGAGAGCTTACTAAAAAAAAGTAAAATAAAGAGACTTTAAGAATTATTAAAAATTAAAGAGAAGAATTTGATAGGATATAAATGTAAGAGAAACATCTTGTGACAAATATATTTTTAACAATAATGGATAAGAAGGACTATGAGCCAAATAATAACTTTAATCTTTAAAAAACAATGATCAAACATATTAAATATAAACACTACAATACTGATCTAATAGAAACAGATATTTCGACACCGATCAGGTTATTATCAATGTTAAAGTTACATTGAATTATATTAATTTGAAAAATTATATTGAAATTATAAAATAAACTAGTTGTTACGAGTACATTAAAATAAAAAAATATAAAAATGAGAAAAATACATAAATTCCTGTATCATATTCGAAAGTCTATGTGTTTTGAGGTTCATAGTCGGCAACTGTAGTACATATATTAAATTACATGACGGACATTTTAGTTATAATTATCGTATATAATTGAGAGTCCTACTGGACGAGAAAATTTCGTATTTCATATAAATATTAATTCTGTTAAAAATTGTTTACTGACATAATACGTTGTAATTTAGTAGTAATTAAACTACAATAATCTATATAATATCCATTTAACTTAATAGTGATTAAATTACAATGATATACGTATATAGTATCGATATATTTAATTGTAAATTGATCGCAATGAAATACAACTGTATTTTTCCTTTTTATACATATATCTTTAAAAAGAGTCTTTTTATTTTCAGGAATGCATTATATTCTATTTCATTTTATTATGGGATTAAGAGTATGGATTCAATTGTTATTATTAAATTATATATAATTATGTGTATAAATTACAGTGCTATAGATTGTACGTAGAGTAATTGTTGATATTGATCCAAAGCCTCGAAATGACACATCCATTTAGTATATCGCTCTCTCATCCATATGCGATATGTTATTCGCGGCCGAATAACCCACACGGATTTTGTTCCATATATGCAACGCTTTGTATATTCCATTAGTAGATGCTTGGTAACTGTGTTAATTATTGGCGAGATTACGACAGAATGAAATGCGTGACTGGTCCTTTGCCAGCGCACCGATAGAGCCGCGACAGCGTAACATTTCTCTCGGTTCATTAATGAAATTGAGAGGGTATCGCGGAATAATTGTGCGCGACCAGTTTTCGCGGAATTAAATATATTTCATTCCCCGATTAATCAGCGAAGTTGAAATGTTTCGCGCCGCTCGCGGGTATTGTACGCGGGCCGCGTTTCGCGGATCGCCATTAAAACGCGCAACGAAATTGAATAGACGTACTACTGACCGCATTAATGCAATTATAAAGCAATCGCTGTTACGAGCTCGTGATCTAAGCTGAAATGAAACGAAGTAAAATATGGAAACATGGCCCAAAGGCAATGCAATTTTAATCACCCGCCAGTAAAATGAAACCACATCAGAAACGAGTAGCTAACTTTTATGGCATTGGCGAAAAAAATTTTGAAGCGTTTTTGATATTTTTAGGCGAAAAGAAGGAAGGTATGCGTTATATTTTTCGATAAAGTTCAATTTTGTGAGTACAAGTATATAAATTCGAGACTCTGTATTTCTTTGAAAGAAAATCGCGTAGATACCTTGATCTTATAAATTCTATCTCTTTTCCTTTCTTTCCCTCTCATATGAGTTAAATTGACATATATTGAAAGTAAAAAATTGAAAATAAATTCCTTACTTTTTCCCCTGGTATTTCACGTAAATGTCAGGGTCGCAAAGAATCTCTTCGGATAGCGTGCAATCATTGAAGGAGGTCCCGAGGGCGAACCGGGTATTGCCTGGCTGTATCGCGATGCATCCTACCACGTCGTCGCGATGGGGCACGTTGTCTCCTTCGAAGAATATGGATATTATGCATGAATAAGGACAGAAGTACCCTTCTGTGCGTTCCCATCTCGCATCTAACCCTCTCAGTTGGCTAATTCGGGGATATGCGCTCCTTTAGCGCAGCCGGCTGGTTGCACCTGAAAATCTGCATGCGCAAGCACGGCGATCTACGTGTTTGCGAACGTGCAGAGTGTTCGATAGCGGTGGGCTGCTGGCCTCGCAGAATTTTTTATTCCACCAGCGTGTACTCGCGCATTTAGAGGAGCGGGAGGATGCCAGTCGGCGATAGCGTTCGGGTCTTTCTTTCAAAAGTTTTTTTCAAGCAGATCAGTCGGGTAAGATTCGAATTGTTTTGAATATTATTCAAAATGAAGATTTTGTTTTAAAGTCTTGAAAATGTCGTGGAAGTTTTGAAATCCTTGAGAATCTTGAAAGTCCAGTCTTGGAGTCTCTTCTTTGAATGTTTGAAACGTTTAAAATTCTTAGGAATAGAATTGCTTTTTATGTCTATAATAAAACCAAACGTGGTTTAAAACTATGGCATATATGGAATATGAAAGAAAATACAATAGAATATATTTTTAAGTGTTTCAAACTTTCGTGATTTTTAATGTATTTAAGAGTTTCAAGATGTTTGAGACTTTCAAGAACTTCATAAAACTTTCAATTTTGAATAAATTCGAAATAGTTTGAGATTTTAGTCGTACATTTTAAATATTTTGTTTGATGTATCTAAAATTCATTGGTCTCATCACTATTAGTTTTTTAAAATGCGTTTAACATAATTTATATCAGGTATGCGTCTGAGACTTAATTGCGGCCAAAGTTGATTAACATTAATCAACCGAATTTTTCATTTTTCTCATCACTGCCGATCCAGATAGTAATGGATGTAATGTAACTGGTCCCGTTCGACTTGCAACGTTATCGGTTTTACGTAGCGTAAGTAGCGTTGCGGGATTTAATATCGAGCTCTGAGTCTTGCGCTCCGATACGCCGATCGAATATTTATCAAGTGAGCACAGTAAAGTAAGTACATTTGAAATAGCGATTTGATGGAGATCGCAAATCGTATTGCGAATCGAAACGACGTTCTTCACTTCTCGATACACTTTTCATCGTGTAAGAAACATCAAAGGAATTGATTTTTATTACGTTAGCTGTTGGATTGGTTTTTATCTGGATAAAATCCTCATCGGCTCGTCTCTCCGTCTTTCTCGCGATCAGAAATCCGTTCGGCCCGTCTACATCGCGCAAACATTCCGCTTCGACGGTATTGGCAGTAACTAAAACGACAATACGGCATGAGCTCGCATTTCCGCAGTGGACGCTACACAGCGGCGATGCATCGCATCCTTATGCCACATACATCGATCGGCTATTTTTTCGGGAATATCGTTCACGCTTGCCAATCAAAACCGCCGCTCTGCACAACTCGCGCAGATTGAATCGATTTCCAATTCGGACGAGATTTCTCTCTATCATGAACTACAGACAACCATAAGGTCGGAAAGGTAGAGAGAGATAGGAAGAGAGATAAAGAGAATATGCATGCACGTTTTGTGTTTTTTGTGTGTGTGTGTGTGTGTGTGTGTGTGTGTGTGTGTGTATGAGAGAGAGAGTGAGCGAGATGGGGGTGTGAGATGACAATGTAGTGGTTGAGGGACGAGGAACTGGGACACGGAGGGTGAATCCAACGACAGATTCACGTGGCGTGCGTACCACTATTCAGAATCATGTGGCATGGTTCGTAAATGGAATAATCAGTGACACGAGGGAACAGAGAATACGTTGTTGTCCTGGTTCTCTCCCCCGCGATCTTCCGCATCTCTCTTCTTCCATTCTCTCTCTCTCTCTCTCTCTCTCGCCACTGCTTCTCTTCACCTCGTCTGAGAACGGTGTCGTGTCGTGTCCGTCGTTGCTCTCTGCGGAAACCGTCCTCTCACTTTTCCCTTCTCTCTTTTTCTCTCTCTCTCTCTCTCTCTCTCTTTCTCTCTGTGTTTCTCGTGACAGTTTGCGAAGGTTGTAGTGATGAATAATCAGCTACTTGACGCCTCTCGAAGTCACGAAATTAACTACTGAGAACGGCCGACGACGACAGTCGAAACTACCATTTTGCCGTTCATGAAAGGGTCAACATTTCGAACTGTAATTTATTCTCGAATCTTTTTTCTAGTTTTATAAGAAATATAAGTTGCTTTCATTATTATAAGCCGAGTGTTTAATCTTCTAATCATTAAACACAATTTTGAGAAAAATGTATGATTGTGAAAACCAAAGATAAATTGAGATCGTGATATTTTTGAATTTTAAAACCATCCAATATCATTTTAAATATTAGAATCTAATGTCTAAAATGATATCGGATAGTTTTAAAATTCAAAGATATCACGATCTCAATTTATTTTCGGTTTTTACAATCATACATATTTTTCTCAAAATTGTGTAATTATTTATATTTATTTAACTATGAAAAGTTATTTGCATGCTCAAGGTTAAAAGTTAATTAGCACAAAACGCAGACAATTTAGAAATGCAAATGTATATCTGATTTTCTTTCAAATAGATTGTTGCTTTACGATTTTGACATTTTCCGTTTGCTTGATACTTTTTTTATTATATACTTTGATGATGTCCTCAATCATCAAGTTTTGCGGAAAACATGTGTCTGGAAAAAGAATATTAAAGAATTCTGATTGAGAAAAAAATAAATTTAGTAATAACGTCTCTTATAATATTTTCAATATATGCGATCCATACTCATCAAAGTAGACAGCCATTAAAGCTCGATAAGCTTATATGCGCGTATTAGATTCGAAAGATTTTAATGGAAAATGGTCGCGTTCGGAAGGATTAGTCGTCAAATCCCTCGGGGATATCCTTTCAAAGAAAGCGCGACACATTGGCCGTAAGCGATCTTAATTAGGTCTTCTCTATTATGTTAATAGGATTTGCGCCTGCAACCGAAGTAGTGAGAGTCTCCGCTCGAGAGTTAATCTCTCGACTAGTATGGGTCAACTATGGCAGCGTGATCCACGAGGACTCTCAATCAAGAATAATACGCGACAGGAAGACGCGACCACGCGCGTAAGCGGGAATGATTTCTACGAGATGGAAATGGAAAATTCCCACGACTCGTCGATACGAGGACAAGGGGATGAATGGGGGAGAGAGACGACAGAAGAAGACGACCTCCCCCCCGAGGGAAGGGTGGAACTCTGAGACGTAAATTGCAAATGTTCCGGAGAACTGGATAATCGGATAATCAGCCAGACTGTTCCGTCTCTCCGCTCCGCTTCGCACTGGTCGCCATTTCCAATATTCCGCTTTTCTCGAGACATCGGCCAATTGATTCGGGATGAGTTACTGGCGAGAGAAAAATCGACGCTACTTTCGGTAAGTGGTTTGTTGCTGTTACGACAATGTATTATACCTATTTCTTATCCTCCATACAATCGTTAAAAGCGAAACTTTTATTCTTGAATTAATTTCTCTCTTTATACTTCATGAAAATTAGAAATATTCATCAATAATACATCATTGGGTAAATGAGCGATGCGAGCCGTTTAGCCTAATGGTTTTGATACAATGACGCGCAAGAACGCACGATCTTGATGTGCGCTGTCGAAAGTCGAACAGTCATAGTTAAGTTCTCATTCGAATCGGTCCATGCGTCACGTATTACACCATTGAAATATTAGGGCTACGTTTCAAAATGTCTTTTTCAACAATTTTATTCAATATGTATATGATATATTATATGTTACGTGTATTATCTAGATTTTGAATAAAATTTTTGTCGGAGAGACCGTTTTGGAATGTAGAGTTTTCTAGGCTATTTCCTGTTGCTGAACTACTTTTTGAACTTAAAGTGAGATAGATACATGTTTGAAAGCGAGAAAGAGAGTTCTAGTACAGTCTAGTGCAGGAATAGAAAGCAAATCTATTGACATTTAATGAGTTCATATAATGCGATAAGTATAAAAGCCCACATTCAAATCATATCGCGAATTCGATCGCGTGTAATATCATGAGCATCGCAGTTAGATTTCTCACCAGTACGTTGAGAGTTTCTCAAGAGTGTTTCTATCGTCAAAATCTCTCTTTTATGGTTATATTCGTAAAGTGACAAGACCGTAGTCGTACAGTCTTTATCTTGCGGTGAACTATCCGTCTTCGTGAAGTGTGTGTCACTTGTGTATAAAATACAAGCAAGGGAGAGGCTGTTATGTCGCGGAAATGTTACAGTAGACAGTGAATGATTTATATAAATTGCAATTCTTATTATTATTACTTATTATTTTGTTGAAATGTTTATATTTGCGAAATTGCGTTGAGGAACTTATAGTTTAATTGCAAATAAGTTACACAAATTTTTTCTAAAGAAATTAATCGCAGTTATTTATACGATGATTTTATAGCATATGTGTATCTGAAAATATTTATATCGATTTATAATAATAATTACCGGTAAGAGATATTTTAACTTTCAAAACAATATAGTAAATCTTTGATATAGAGAAAAAAATTTCTTAATTAATTTATTTCCGGTGCTACACGCAAGATTTTTAAATAAAAACTCAATATTTTGCAACACGATACACGTAAGAGCGAAACAGTAATTCGTTACAGTACTTACTCAAACGTTTTATGCGTACAATTAAAAGGATTGTAAATTTGCAGATAATAATTATTACGTTTCATGCATTCGCACAAAGTCTCTCTCTCTCTCTCTCTCTCTCTCTCTCCCCCCTCCCTTCCTCCCTCCCTCTCTCGCCTCTCTTTCTCTTTCTCTCTCTCTCTCTCTCTCTCTCTCTCTCGCCCCCCTCTCTCTCTTTATTTTTGTCTTTCTCTTTCTGTTCGTTTTTGCAACAATTAATTGGAAATATTACTTCAAACATGTTCGAGCAGCTTCGTGCTTTATTTCGCAAATATTCACCTCGTTAATAACAGGCAATCTTTTTCTCTCGCTGCGAATTTTACAATTTTTTTTTCGCAACGCTTTGCGAGCAGAATGCGAGAATAACAAGCGATGTTTTTCGGGAATAATCGACGATACAAGGAAAATCAGTGAGGAAACTATAAACCGTTCGATTGCAGGTCGATTCCAACTTTTTCGTACATGAAACAGATATTGTTCTATTATCGAGACGGTATGTCTCATAGTTTGCGATGTTCAATATCGCGAGCCGCAGACCGCAGCCCGCAAACCGAGAATCCAGGGGAGAATTCGCGCAATGGGTGCACTTGCAGAGGACTGCTGATTGGTTTGGGCTGGCTCGCGCACTTAAATTTGATCGAACGCGCTTCATTTCCATCCGATAGAAAGGTAGAAAGAGAAAGAGGGAAATCGAGCGACTGAGTATCTTTCCAAGGAGCTTATCTTGTTCCTTTTCCGTGTCGCTGATAATGTTTGACTTTGATTTCATTTGAAATTACTTCGTGACTTTGCCAAATATTGATCTGTGTTGACTCTTTAACTTGTAGCGTGCAAACTCGCGCACTCGCTGCTCATTATTAAAGCGTTAAACGAAAAGCGTTGTTCTAAGACTGCTTCTTGGATCAGCGTTATTTAAAAATAGATTAATCGATAGACGAAACATTATTTTAATCCATCCGCTGTATTTCTGAAATTCAGCATAGCTTATTTGTTGAAAATTTTTCAACGTCATGTATGGTATATCTTGCCCTTATCTCTTCATCTTATTTTTGTATATTATGTTAATGTGTCAGGGATCCCTCTGTGAAGTTAACACAACATTCTATTAACATAAAAAAAATAATGACAGTTTCGGTAGCTTTCGTTCTCTTTCTCTCTCTCTCTCTCTCTCTCTCTTTCTCTCTCTCTCTTCATAGTTCTATAGTTTCTTATAAAAATAAAAAGAAGTTTCACATTTTTAAAATACAAAACCAAAGTTGAAAAATTAGCAGCCGTACGTAACATATAATGTAGAGTATAGAATTCTAGAACTAATGAAAAATCGATAAAATTGCAATAAATTATTAGCACTTTTTTTCAAATGCCGTGATGTCTTCTACATTTATAATCTATTAAAATTGGCAATTATTGAAATTTTGTTCTAAAAATACATATATTAGTACAACTTTAGCAGTACTAACGGGAACTGTAGCCAAAAGTGTAAATATTTTTCTTTTTCTCGTAGAGGGGAATTGTGCTAGATTCGCAAAATTTTCACGCCATATTTTTAATTTCAATTTTTTAGTATAAAAAAAAATGTGGAACTTTTTTGTTTTGATAAAGAACTGTGGAGCAATGAAACATGCTATTGAAACTATCATTATTTTTTTTTATTAATAGAATGACGTGTCAACTTTACAATGTACACTGTACAATGTACATCAGGACGCATTTTGAACCGCGAGTGTACGACGAACGATAGAAATAAAATTGAATGAGAACTGATAACTCGTAGTCATTAGTGATAATAACTTTGGGTACGACGGATCACTTTGCATCGCGGAAATGTCTGCAACTGCCAATTGCACTGTTCAAGATAAATTTTTGCTCGTCTACCTCCGGCCGATGAACTTCTTCTCGAGCTTTCCCATCATGGCGCGTTTCTTTGTCATTTTCTTAGCCTTTCAAAGCCTTACTGAAAAAAATTGCTGCTGCAATCTCACAACTTGTTTTCTCACACGCGAATATCAATTTCTTAAAAAAGTACTATTGCATATTTATGCATTTAGGAAAATTACGGAATTGTAAAATTATTAAGAACTCATATATTTTATTTTTCATCATTCGAATATTTTTATTTAAATTTCTATCGATGAATTAATCCTTGAATAAATTATTTACTGGAGAAGTTTTGGTAATTTTATATGAATATATGTGACTTACAAGCGAAGTCATATAAGTATTTATCGAGTAATGATTTGGAGACACAGTAGTGTCTCGGTGTTAAGACATAGCGTGAGATACTGCCGTGCTTTTTTAAGTAAGCCAGTGATAAACATTACCTTTTTGAAATAATTTCAAAACGTGTCACACAATAGAAACCTATCAAATTAGTACATAATTAGCTCTAAATTATAGTATAAATATTTTTCTTATATACTTATTATTTTTGGTACTTTTTTGGTATTATATACGTTTTAAGATTATTTCAGGTGAAGAGTAGCGCATTTAAACTAGGGTATATTAAAAGCACATAATTAGCACTTTATAGCAGGGATTCAGACGGAATCGAAATTGGAATCAAAACCGAAATTGTACCCAAATTTTGTAAAGTTTATATTACCGAAACCGTAACTAAACTGGTAAAATTTTACGGTTTTTTTCGATTCTTTTTTTGGTTCTTAATTTTTGATCTTTATCCTTATTCTGCTAATCTTTATCCTGTTCCTTTGTCCAAATCATCAATGTTCAATCTAGTATCACGTCGCCAGTTCTTTTAACAACTAGAATGCAAATACCTCTAACAGCTCATATGATATAAGAAATATAGCCGGATCACGAGACATATTTAATGTAATCTTTTGTTAAGATACTAGCATTTTTTTATTTAGATCTTCCTTGTCAACATGTTGCAAGAATTTATTTTAAGTCATGAAATTCAAAAATACTTATGTAGACTTTATTCTGTAATAAAAATAAGTGAAATCTATCTATAAGAATAAAATAAGTTGTAAGAAACGACCGAGAAAAATGTACTTAAAATAATGTTTACGTAATTTTTGCTCAGAATCATCAGTTGACGCCTCTCTTTTATTAGACCATGACTAAGCTTTCTAGATGGAACAAGTGAACACTCTCTCTCTTTCTATCTTTCTTTCTTTTCTCCCTCTCCCTCTCTCTCTTCTCAATAAAATAAATTAAAAAAATAAATAGAATAAAGCGAATAAGAATAGAACCAAAAACCGTTAAAAACTCATAATTTTTATTTCGATTTTCTTTATTGGTAAAAAAAAAATTGAAACTGAAACTGAAATATTTATTTGATATTTTATTAAATCGGAACCGGAATAAAACTGAAAAAACTTTTCGGTCCATGTCCTTGCTTTATAGTATAAGCGTTTTTTGTTATATTATCGTTATCATTTTTAATGAACATTTTAACTTTTTTAAAACTTAGCATAAAACCGATTTCTTGCTAAACGGTTAGAACAATCCTTTGTAATCTCATCTGATCATGTTGACTTGCTAGTTTAATAGACATTTCGCATTCGAAGTTCGACAACTTCTTTTTTTTAAATATGTGTTCTATTGTGTTTGTTACTTTTTTCAAACAATTATAATATTGATATGACGATATTTTTTTACAAAAACAATATTAAAATTTAGTTTTGCACACCAAAACTATTAACGGTACGTGCGTTTTAAGACAACTTACCTTAGTCATAAAACGTTCTATTTATCGCACAAAAACTTTTTCTAAATTGTTCTTTGATAAGCTTTCCTTAAAGAATAAGTGCGACCTGAATTTTTCAAATTTTCGAAAACTTATAACTCGGAAACGATGTTGCTGAACGATGTTGATGAACTCCGCGACACGGATATTTTTTTGACCTCAAGAATCACCAGCAAAATTGGCATTGAAAAACTCGTCGAACACTTCTGGGATTCTCCTCGTAGATGAAAATTGAAAGATGATTAAATTCAAATTATTTTCTTTTTTACTTTACGTTTGCAGTACAAAAGGTTTCTCTCTCTCTCTCTCTCTCTCTCTCTCATGTTTATTAAATAAATTTGAAAATAAGATTTTAGCGAAATTAAATCAAAATTGTAGCACGAGCTTTGGTATGTATTCTTTTTTATATCTAAAAGAAATTTTTTAATCCCCTTTTCAAGAAACTCCGATTTTTTTAACTTTAATACAGTTTAATGGAAAATGACAAATCTTTGTATCTTTGTAATCAATTTAGTATCTTCACAGAATCTTACTTTTCAATAATTGAATTAATTAATTTGGTATAATTTTGAAATCGTAAATTTGACATAATATGAGTTGATTGACAATAATTTTATTAAACTTAAATATATGTACCGTTATAAATACATATATTGGTTTTTTTTTCAAACTATTTATAGAATTTTATTAATCTTTATTTATAGAACCTCCACAATTTATTGTTTTTGTTTCTATACTATTTCTATCATCAATTAAAATTGTTATTACAAACAAATTATGCGATTAATAATATCAAGTTTTATGTTAAAGATTGTAATATACAATATATATCACCCCACTGTCGAAGATATCTCAAATTCGTCTTGGTTGCGCCTATCTTTATCCTTAGCGCCAGGAAGCTGCTCGCAAATTTACATCCGAAATTTGCGCAGACTCATAAGGGTTGATGTACCGTTAGACAAAACATCATCGTCCCCTTTGGGCAAGAGAGATGTACGCGGAGATGCGTGAGCTGATGCAGCCAGAGCTAGTCGCACGGAAGCCCTTTGTTCGCCGAGATATCTCGCTGGCTCTCTCGTCTTTTCGCCATCCGATGCATTCGCCGGAGCGTGGTCATAGTATATGCAAATGATTACGGCTGCCGCGTTTATTAGGGCTGCCATAAATCCTGGTCCGGGTGGAGAAGGAGGCGGTTGCTACCGCCGCCATCGCCGTCGTCTTCTCACTATGAGGATTTGACTGCAGCAGTCCCTCTCAAAGGACGAGCTAACGTCATGACGGAAGGATCCTGGAAGTACGGCGAGGATGTCTGCGTTAGAGAGATACGACGTTTACTAATATGCGCAAATATAATAAACAAAACTCCGGATTAATTAATTTGTCGCATAAGCTTACAACAGATTCTTGTCTTGCAAAACGTTTTGTTAGGCTTTCAGTAAAAATGCAGGCTAAAGATATTTTTTAAGTAAAAAAGACGAGAGAATGGGAAACGGATGAGCGTCTGGACATTTGAGATAGTCTTATGAATATTCCGTCGGTTTTATTTCGTGTTTTGTATGCAAAATAATGATAGTATCGCGAGAGATGTCTATTACCTGCTACTTGGAAATGATAGCGTTCTCTAAATGCATAGCAGAGGAATAATAAAAATAATTCTAAATTTTTTCAAAGGAATTTAGATTAATACGTGATGAAAATTTCTTTCTCTGCTATTTTTTCGGTTTTGTAATATTCATCATTAAATTTGATTATTGGAGAGAGAGTTTATTTCGTTTATTCGCTGTTGAATTTCCAATTAGTAGAAATTAATTGAATAAAGAATAAAAGTTTTTTAAATATAAGTACAAGATTCCGAAATATGGTAATTAAATTCTAAAATATAAAGTAAATTAATTTTAAAAAATATCAAGATGAAGTTTAGGCTATAAAATTTACAAAAAAAAAAAAATTAAACAGTATCGCGACTTATTTCGAGCTTTATAATTAAAACAATTTAAATTAATACAAATAATATAAAGAATATAAATATTATATAATATTCTAAACAAACATTTTGGTTTACAAAACCTTCTTCAATATTAAAACGCAAAAATACAATATTAAATACAAACTAAATAAATAATGAATACAATAAATAATTCGAACGTCAAAATGTGTTCAAACAGATTACAATAAGATAAGAAGATTAAAATACTTCGGTCAATAATAGATTATATGGTGTTCCTTGATAAAATAATTTTGCCAAATTCTTCGGTAGAAATCAAGAATCCAGTTTATCGCAGACTTGTATCAAACCATTTAAGCATTCATTTGTTTCGAATATTTTATGATATTCTGTAGAACGAGAAAATATATTAAAATAATATAATTAGTGTGAATGAAAAGTACAGAATCAAATCATAACTCACATTAATTTATATAAAATACTGTAATTAAAACTCTCAAATAGGTAAAGTATATTAAAATTAGAAGTTGACTGTTACTCTTTTGAAAATTGACTGATGTAATGTGTAGGTCAAATAAAAGTAAGTCAATAAAATCGAATGTAAAAACAAGTGTGTTCAAAACTGTGACAATTTATGATCACGTATATCTTCAAGTATGTTAAAATAAGAGGTGTCCAATAACACAGTATCTTTTATTAAATTTAAACCGGTTTTTTGTTCTTTAATATGTATTATTTCAGAAATATTTCTTTTGCGATAATTCTTTTCAAAACCAAGAATACTAACATTTTCCTAATTAAAATTATGATTTCGGTGATACATTTCGAGATTACTGAGTGTTTGAACTGATCTAATTTTATGTTATTGCGATTCTTTAATTCTTGTCTGTAATTGTCTCTTCGTTTGCCCAACGTAAGAAGCATCACAGTTATTACAATTTAATTTATATATGACGTTATTATTTTTATCATGTCGATTTTTATCTTTATGAACTTTGATAAATTTATTAAGCTTGTTTAAGCACTTATAGTCAATCATATTTGTGGATTTGTTAATAGACTTAGTAATTTTATTGGAAATGGATCTTATATATGGGAAAACCATTAAATTTTTTTTTTTCTTACAACTTTATCAATGTCAACGAAATCTGAGCTAGTGTTATTATTTGCCATTATGGATTCTTTAATATAGCCAAATTTTTAATTCTTTTATTAATATAATTAAAAATCATTTCTAAAGGATAACCTTAAAAATTTCTATTATTAGTTCTATGTTCTTATTATAGAATGCAGGATTTGACAATAAGATCGTTTTATCAACCAAACTATATATGGTTCCAATCTTATGTAGGCATGTAGGATGATTCGAGAAAAGAATGATAAATATCTACCCAAGAACGTCTTTTTATGGTTATACAATTTAAAATAATAGTATTGTCTGATAACCGATAAATCCAAAAAATTTAAACAATGGTCTTTCTAATATTCAATAGTAAATTTAAATCTATCATACTGTTCATTAAATAAATTTAAAATTTGAATAATTTATCTTTAGGTGTGATCATAAAGACATCATATACTAATATATATTTTAATCTTCTCGTTCTTCAAATATTATAAAATATTCGTAACAAACGAATTCTTAAATCGTTTCGTCTTTTACAAGTCTGCGACAAACTGGATTCTCGATTTCAACCGAGGAATTTTGCAAAATTAATTATTTTATCAAGGAACACTCACATAATCTACTGTTGACCGAAGTACTTTAATCTTCTTATCTTATTGTAATCCATCTTAACACATTTTGACGTTCGAATTCTTTATATATTGATACTTTACCACTGATGATTTTTTACATTTTTGTATTATATTCGTTATTTATTTAGTTTGTTAATTTAATATTGTATTTCTGCTTTTTAACATTGAAGAAGGCTTTGTAAGCCGAAACGTTTGTTTAGAATATTATATAATATTTATATTCTTATGCTATTCGTATTAATTTTAGTTGTTCTAATTATAAAAGTTCGAAATAAGCCACAACACTGTTTAATTTTTTTTTAGAAAATATACGAGCATGTTCGCTCTAATTTGGAATTTACAAGTTTGAAATATATATAGCGCTATTTTATTGTATCTTGCATTCGTAGGACGTACGTACATCGATTTATATGTATATACCGATAGGATTGTCGAAATTATTTGGTACGTCCGTTCGTTTGATCATGATAAAGAAACGATAGATACTATCTTCACAATTACGAGAGTGCTGCAAAGGAAGCACACCACTCGTAGCTTCCGCGAGTAAACTGCATGAACTATGTAACTTTGCGCGGAAACAACGCCGCTGCGATCGCCTCCGGTCAAGCCTCCAATTACATTGTGTAATTGGATAGTAAGGCTACATCGTGCAACTACCGTTTCGAATGATCACGTCGCGCTTTGTACGATTAATTGTTATTGGAATTCGTGAAAATAATTAATTACGGAAATGTGCTATCTTTGATATTCGATGAGGAAGAAAGTCGGGTCAAGTCGGCTTTTATCTAATGTTTAATTAATAATATTTTAGAAAATTCTTCATTGGTAGTAAACATATCGCGTAGAAAGGCAAGAGCAAAGACAGAGTTGCAGATAAAAAGATTGATGACTGTAGAACGTAAGCTCTTTGCCGTGTATAACATCTTTTGCACGAAGCAGGAAAAATATGCAACTCGTTTCATAAATTTGTAAACTTGAGTGGTACATAAGATAGAAAAAAATACACAATATGCAATTTATAAATAACTATAATAATTATTCTTTAATTTTCATTTGTAATATTACTGTTCTGATTCTATTCGGATTGAGTTTCAAGATTGAAAATTATTCGGCGCGCAGTTTATGGGATTGGATATGGGTATGTAAATTCACACCAAATTATTCAAGCATTAAGAATCCAATTTGAACGTTTAGGGCCTTTGTTTCTTATTTATTGTGTTTTATCTTTTACTTCTTTAAATTGACATATATTGTAATGAATATTTAAAATCGAGTTAAGTAAATTAATTGTTATAATTATTTATGAAAATTGCATGTATACTTTTTTCCTATATTCTATATGTATACCGCTCAAGTTTAAAAAATTTATAAAATGAGTTGTTATATTTCCTGCTGCAAAGATGTTGCGCACGTTGAAGAACTTAACGCTCTAAAGACATCAGCCTTTTTATCTGCATTTCCGTCTTTGCTCTCCGCTTTTCTTTTATTTTTTTCACGCTATTCTCTATCTCGCCTATCCTCGCCACTGTGCTGTCGACGGTTTCTAGGTGTCTCCGTTGCGGGTAACCGTTGGAATCGTTTCTTTTGCTCTTCTCCTCGTCGCACGATATCGTTTTCTTTGTCGATCTCTCTTTTTCTCTCTGTACTTTTTTTCATGTTTTCCCCTCTTTTTGCATCCGGTTCGCTTCAGACAATCGGACGCGGTTCTCCGGAGAGAAACGGGTAACGATCGGTTGAATTCCGCGATAATTACTGGAGACTTCGCTTTCACTTCGCAGACACAGATCCGTGGTCGAACGGATGCATTTTAATCTCGCAACCCTTAGAGACTTGCTTGTTGATTCGAGCGGATTTTCTCGATGTTTAATATTTTTGCATCGATATCCGTACGTATTTCTGCCATCGTTTGAGAGCATCTTATTTTCTTCGACAATTTTCGAAAATAAGAAGCAACCGAAACTCTCGATCAACTTCCAATTATTTTTAAATCATTATTTAAATTTGCGAAATATAAGCACGAATGAATTAAAGATTTAGGTATGTAAAACAGTATTGATTATAATTATATCTAACAAGTATTTACGTGAGCAACAATTGAAAATGATTAAATGGAAAAAGAAAGAGTTGATCTGTAATAATAATAAAAATAATGCACTTGTAATTTAAATTATACATAGTATTGTTTTATTTTACATTTTTCTACAAATGAGGAATACGTAAATCTTTTAATTGGATATAATTTATAAAGACTGCCAATTTTCCTATTCCTGTTGCATTGTTTGTGTATCGAGATTGCGCAGCTTTATTTATTACTCGCGGAGGAAACATAATGCTATAATTGCTTGTATTTGGATGGAATAATGACGCATCGCGAATACGTTATTCGCCTCGTCAATTTTAGCTTCAATCAACATCA
>NW_017305779.1:5998245-6000514 GCF_001594115.1 Trachymyrmex septentrionalis | reverse complement strand
TATATATATATATGTATATATATATATATGTGCAAGATATTTTATTTTAATTGTTTACACATCAATATTTTAATTTGTTCCCTATTTTGAAAAAAAAAATGTTTAAATCAAAGTCTTACATTTCTACATAAAAAGGAAATATGATGTAATAAATTTTGCTGTACAAAATACAAGTCATCATAAAAACTCGTGAGATCGAAATTTACGGGATCGACGTAACGTTCCTCCGGCAACGCTACGCAAAGAGAGAGCTTGATTTGACTGTAATGTTTAACATCGCTTATTAGCATCGCGCAAATAGACTTTATCCCGCTATAATTTCGCTGTATTGACATTCACGGGAGAAATTATAAATTACACCGCGGAAAAGAGCTATTAAAAGCTCGCGAGAGAGAAACGAATCAGTGGGCGTGTTTAAGGTGAACAAGCGCCGCGATATTCGCGACCGCGCAATTACCGCGCGCGCTAATGATGTTTTTAATATTCCTGGTCGCGTTAATTACCGACGTACCTCGCTGATGCGAGCGCGAAGAAATCCTATCGTTGTCTGAAGAATATCGAAATCTCGGACGTGACGCCAGTCATGTCCCAAAGTAATACGAAGTAACTGAATGGAGTCGGTAAGGGATTTATGGCTCGCTTTATGGAGAAAGTTCAGTTGAACGCATCTCGTTCAAACTCTAAAGGATCATTATGACTGTTTACGCCCTTCGGGTATAACGACACGATTTGGCATTGGATCGCGTACATACTATATATTTTATTGTTAGTAATATTAAATATTTTTACAATCACGTAAACGGATACACGAACGTGACAACAGAAAGAGATGAGAAGGGTGACAAAGAGTTTCGCGAGCTCGTTAAATTGCTATTGCAATAACGCGCGATCGGCTTTATTCGTCGCCTTGTAGTGTTGCACCGAAACATAATCGAAACTGACACACTCGCGATTGCGCGTTTAAATAATCTCGGGGCTGGGGTTATCGGACGCAACGCAACGCGCACTTGGTCCCTTCATCCCCCGTCGGCGTTACTGGGTAATTATTGTAGGTCGGCAGCGCCCGGTTAATTACAGGGTGACACACCTACGCTCATGCGCATGCGAGCGAGCCATCTGATACGTATGACTAGAACGAAATCACTCGACCGAATTTCACAGCTTTCGATTCCATCTAGAACGGTATATAACCTTTGGAGGGTCGTACAAAAAGTCGGAGTACATTGAAAAAGTTTCTTTGCTTTCGAAAATTAGAAACTAAAAATATTGTTTAAAAGTGAAATAGCTAATATTATATCTTTTAATGTTATCAGAAAGAACGATTTTGATGCTACGGAAAAAATTTGTTGATGCTACGAAAAAAATCGATTTTACTGAAGTATCTAAAAATTTAGCTAGATATAGATCTGAAAATAATTTCGTTATTATGAACTACTATTATGAAAAATATTGCATAAAAATGAATATATTATAACAAATTTTCTTTAAATTGAAACGCTAGGAAATACGACGTTAAGAAATACGATATAATAAGTAAATTTATGTATTTTTATAAAAAGCAATATAGTATTGTATATCATAGTAAAAGAAACCTCAAGTATGCCACCAGCCATTAAGGCTAGGAGTAGCATCGAAGGATTACAGGTACCTTTTTTGTACCTTAATTTTTGCTTTTTTTGTAAATAAAAGAAAATGACGCATAATATTATTGCGATGTAAGTATAATATTAGCGCCGTTATTTCAAGTCTGTTTAAAATTAAAAGTTTTACGTTCTATCACTTTATGTTTTACGACGGTGCGCTAACGTTACATCTTTCCGGCTGCATATTTTAATTAGATTCTGAGGTGGTCTGGTTTACGCGCGCCGGTGTCGCTCGAATATTCCATACCGCCGCGCTGGGTCATCGGCTTGCGCAATATAGCCTCCATTGCCTGATAATTATTAGGGAGGGTTTCAGCCCTCGACGCCTCTTTGTAGGTGCGAGGCGCTCGCTCGGACGAAATAGGGCCGTAAAGGGGCTGTTCTCGTTGAGAAGGAGGGTGGACAGGGGTGAAATTTCGCGCGTGTTCGAGCCCATATAGCCACCTTAGTAAAGAAAGCCAGATGTTTAAGGTCACTGGAGATCAACTTTAGCACGCAAGAATTACTGGCGGATTTTTGTAGCTGCGTTGATATATGTTCCATTAAAATTGTATTAATTTATAACATAGTGATGCTGCTTGAAAGATAAAATTATATACAAACGATAGATAGGATCGAACAGTATG
>NW_017305779.1:5988822-5998145 GCF_001594115.1 Trachymyrmex septentrionalis | reverse complement strand
TTTATAACATAGTGATGCTGCTTGAAAGATAAAATTATATGTCTAATAATTTGAATTAAAAAATTATGGAAACTGTTTTTATATAACATTACAATCACACGAATACCTACAGTTGTATAATTGCATGAAACATTTGCATCTTTTTTTTAACTTACGGAAAGATTAGAAATTTAAAAGATAAATACACGTAAAATAGTTAAAAACGGAAATTAAATTTTTGTTCTGTGAGAAACTCGGAGTAATTATTTTTTTCTTTCGAAGTGCAGTATTCATGCAATTGTGCGATATAATTACTTGGCGCAGAATTTACCCGTTTGGACAGTTTGCATATTCACTCTGGACAATTGCAAAGAGGTTGTAATAAACGTCGTGCATTCCGGCGAATAATAGTTCATGTTGTAACGAAGAAAATGAATTTAAATAATTGTATTTTACTCCAGAGAGTATAATTTTCAAAAAATTGTATCGAAAATTTTCATTGTAATATACGAAGTCGTTAATAATTATCGTTAATCAGATACTGATTTGCATGGCATTTATGCAAATATTTAATATCGCAATTATTCTTGGCAAATATATCATGTTGCGGTAATAATTTTAATTAAAAAAAGGGATCAAATTTTGCAAATAATTACGTAACGAAGAGAAATAGAATAATTCTTCCTTTCTGTAATTTTGCTTTCTCGAATTCTTTCTGGATCTGCAGTTTTTGCTAATTAAGGTGAAATAGAGTCAAAAAGTAGACAAATAAAACCGATATAAAGAAACTTAAAAATTTAGAAATCATCCGTGCGAAATAATTATGTAATATAATTCTTAAAAATGCCACAATTTTGCTCGTTGTTTTTTGAAATCCATCGTATCTTTAATTTATCTTTCTTTGATTATACATATTTCTTGCATGTTGCTGAAAGATAAAATTATACGTCCTTTTAAATGACAAAATTATGAAAGCTATTTATAATACATCAATCTTAAGAAGTCATGCAATTGCGTGGAAAATTTATATATTTTTTAACTTACAGAGATTAGATTTTTTGCAAGAGACAAACACATTAAATAATTTAGAGCAAAATTATAAATTTGCATTATATGAATTTGTAAAAAATTTTAAAATTCTTTTTCTATATAGTACATTAACATTAGGAGACAAAAAGAAACTCGTTTATTGCAGTGGGGGCTGAATTTTATTTTTTAAGAGAAGAATTGCTTCTTATCATTAAAACACACAAATGCACTTAATTAAAATTACTCTCTACAAGAGAAAAAGTAATAAACCGCGTCAGTAGTTTTCGGGGGACCGAGGGATTTATATACAGACACCAGTGAACAGTAAAGGGCAAAGTCAAATTCCGTGGACGGTGGCGCGAATTCGGCACGAAACGAAGAGCGTGGAGTACTAGCGGCAGAGGTTGACCGAGGAGAGGAGAATCGCGGTGGATGAGAGCGACGAGGAGGAGAGAAGGTGGATGGGTGGACGGGTGGCTGCAACCCATCAAAGGGAGGGAGAAGGGGCGAATAGGGGTAGAAGGGAGCGGAATTTCGCGCGTGCTCGGCTTTATCCCCCTTGGCTGCCGCCACCGTCGCCGCTGCCGCCGCCACCACCGCTGGATGCTGAGGGTAGCTGGACCGCGCGCGTGAGGTGTCAGTTCTGCGCGCGATCTCCTCCCTGAAGGTGCCAACCTGCTCGCGATCTGCCTCAACGTGTTCGCCAGAGTGATAACGCACAATCGGAAGTACGCACACTTCCCCGCGATTTTTATCTTTTCTCACAATCGCTCTCTCATCCGTTCTTCCTCCTCGTTTTCTCCCTGCAGTTCAACGACGAGCTGTTGTAAAACGGAACTCTCAGTGAAACACTCGAGGGTCCCCTTCTTCTGGACGCGGGCAAGGAAAACCACACGTTCGAGCCTGGCACGTGACACGCTTCAGCTGGCGACGACTATCATGCTGGCCGGGATCTTCGAAGGCAACAATGTACGTGCAAAAATCGTTCGCGATAGGAAGTTCGGTCGCGTGCGTTCCTTGCCAATGTGCATGCAGTCGTGAAATCAGAGAGGGAGGATGACGTTAGTGGTCGTGTCTATCAAGAAGAGGGAAACAAGATTGTCGGATGTATTAATATTAGCGGTATTAGTACCAGAATACAAGAGATCATTAAAATCATATTGCTTTCTAATTAACTGTAAAGTTCACATTTTTATCAAAATAATTAGCAAGTAAGTTTGACGTTGCAAATTATAAAAGAAAAATATTTTTTAGACGATGAATAGATACTCGTCGCTTTACTATTTTATAAATTGATAATAAAACAAATTATTAAATGACATTATAATAAAGCAATATTATTCTAAATATTTTGGTATTAGTTTAAAGTTTAAGAGTAATTGGCATTATTTTATAAAACAATGTTATTTATATTATCATGTTAATATTTAAATCCTCAATGGATTATTAAAGCGACTAAATCACATCTCTGTTATTCTACATACCACTATACGTCATCAAGCGCGAATTACAGCATCTGGCGCTTCGCATTTCGTTCAAGTATTATTCGGTCTTTATTCCCTCGATCTTTCACAAAGCACGATGCTGAGAGAATTGTGCTCGCGATGTCGATAATTGCACATTGTGGTAGCAGGTGTTATGACATATCGATATGTCTATACGCTCTATTCCGTAGTACGGATTTTGAACTGTGATATTATTACAGATGCTGTCTATATTCTACCTTTCTCTTTTCTGTCATATTTAATAACGCAAATGGAGGCGCGAGATTTTTCCGCGCGTTCGTCATCTTCCCGGATCACTTTTTAGATTAAATCTTCTACGCGTATCTTTTCTATAATGCATCTCTGCATCTACTTACGTATTTATTATTTTTGATCTTGAAGCCTTGCCATTTTTATCCACGTTATTCTTAAAAAATTAAAAATGATTTCTTTATTTGAATTGCATGGATCGCAGTTAATTAAAAACCTATTTATACACATGCTACATACAATTATATTTAAAATTTAGAAACAAAATTTATTTTTTATAATTATTGACTACAACAACAAACGTCGTACGTTTAATTATTATATTATGATGAGATGCAGAAACAAACTATGAGTACTTTCCATTTGGTGACGCAAATATCATTTATCTCTGTTATTCGCTGGATGTCAAAAAAGAAAGATAAAATGACGCTTGTGTTGACGTGTCATCAAATAGAAAGCACCTCATATCAAATGCAAGATGTAAATCTTTGTTCTTACAAATACAGGTCTTTTAATGTGACTCGCGTATCATGCACAGCATACTCTCGATCGTTTCTCTTCATCGTTTATAGCAGTATCTTTTTCTCATTATCATGTTAACTAATCAGACATATTTTCCCAGTGGGAAAATAGATTCTAGTGTCCAACTAAAAAACCGACCGGAAAATCCTATCGTGCTGACATGCGGATTAAACATCGCGTTTGCTCTTTGCGCGTCGCAATATTCTACGTTAATAACGGCACGCGAACGAACATCGTTAGCGAATTTATCCTGCGGCGCGTTTGAATAAAGAGAATTATCGTAGGCAGATACGGCGGGTCGTATATCGTCGATGCAAGCTCCTCAGGTGGCGATAATTTATCAGACTCGAGTAACTCGACCGCTCTCCGCGGATGATTAATTAATGTCAGTGGCAGCGTTCGATCTCACTCCCAATTTTCTCTCCTCTCTATCAACCATCGCGATGGCTGTTCGATAATTTTTATTATTCCGGCCGGCACTATCTCGCGATTTATGCCATGTCGATCTCACAACCAGAACTGAAAGTACAGGGAAAAAGTAAAATAAATCACTTTTAAAATTTTCACCATACTGTGGCAGATAGAAAAAAGCTTTTCAGAGGATCGTATAAAAGCTCTATAATAAAAAGTAATTAGCTAAATTTATTTATTTAGAGATGCAACATTTATATTTATCAAATGATATTGAGACATATAATTGTATATGTGGTTTTACAAATTTGGTATTTACCTTTTAATTTGTATGTGTATAGGTGTATTGTATATACATACATATATATATTTGTATATTACAGTAGAACAGCAGCGGATTTAGTGGTTGACCACTGGAATTTATATTTCTGGGTAAAATAAATTAATACAATTTATTATACAATATAGCGATAATAACTACATAATTACATTATGTAGTTATCGTTAAGTTTGACGGTCACTTAACATTTCCATGTTTTTCTTCTTTTTATTTTTAAATAATACACTTCTTGCGTGAGATCAATAACGTTTCAAACTTGTTCGGCTGGAAGCTGTCTGTTAACTTAACAGTTAACCTACCTGTAAATTGAGTTATCTCTATCAATAATCCCTAGCGTGCGTCTTCTTCTTCGACTTTGTGCGATTTATTAAAGGTATCGTGCATCTTGCACATATTTTCGATCGACGAGCTTTTTCGATCGATTCGAACTTTTATGATCGATGTCGATATCTTCAGCGGTTATTTAGTATTTACCTTCAAAAGAAACACTCCTTTGGTTTTTACGCTAGATGAAGTTTTCGTCGGCTCTTTGTTCCTTATCTCGTGTTTCTGAATAAAACACATACGCGTGTGTGGTGAAAATGAGTTCATTTGAGTCTACGATCCGTTTAGTGCGCCAAAAACTGGAACGAACTCAATAACCTGATTTAAGCCTCTCATTCTCCGTAAGTACGTAATTACTCGAGCGACGTTTTTTGACATAGAGAAACATTTTAGCGTGGATTTGATATTATCACTTCAAGAGAGTATGTGAGAGAGAGAATGTTATTAATAAAAATAATTCAAAGAGGAATTTGCATCGTCAGATTTACTGGATCACATTGTTCGTGGAAACTAATACATCTCGTCTTAAAATTCTCGTTTTCCTTGGTATTATCTCTATTAAAAATAAATTCATATTTTAGTATAGTAAATAGTTAAATCAGAAATTTAGTTATTAGGTGGATTTGTGAGAGCTGTATATTACAGTAACAAACATTTTAATTCGATTAGAGAGTGATATTAAAATTCTATTGCTAGAACTTCAACGATAATGTCGTTAAAATGATCTTATCACATCTAGCGACGATATTTGAAATAAAAGCAAAAATATGTTTACCGAACGATACAGAGAAATCATAAAATAAACACAAGTTTACGTGCTCTTGTAACTTACACCGTCATATTCATTTCAGTTTGCGCTATAGCAAAGTTTAAATAAAATCGCTCCAAATATTTTTATTCGGCATAACTTGAGCGCGGGAAAAATATTATACAAAGTACCGTTATATTAATTAATACATGTGACTGTAACTAATGACTTTTTTTTAAATTACGTCTTATTATTACTATAATTAATTTCAGGCAGTTGATTGTTATTTACATTATCCCTGTTAGATAATGATTGCCGTTTTAAAAAAACCTTCACGAAAATCTTAATGTCGACAAATCGACGGAAATATTATATTATATTATATATCAATTGCAGCAGCTGAAATTTTGTTCAATTCATTGAATTTTTTATGAAATTTTTGACAATCTTGTAACGTTTTCTATAATATCGACGGCATACATGTCATTCCCGCTTGCAAAGCTCGTAAAGTATTTTTTATTTATTGCTGTTATATAGGAATATATAGCTTCGCGCAGGCGTCCGAGGTATTTTTTCATTAAACGCAATTTTGACTCAAACAGGAACGCACAGATGGTCTGCGCGAACACGGAAATAACATTTTGTGGTCCATGCGGTGTGGCTTCGCGCAAGGAAATCAAATTTTGGGAGCTCGAAAGGGATTGCGTTAGTTGTTTTTCAGCGACAAAAAAATTAGGGGCCGCGGTGGCGATTCTGTTCGCGTTAATTGCTTTAACCGGTCCGCGTTTCTCACAATTAACGGTTTCTCATTTCGTGCTTATTATATCTGCAACTTTTCTGACGCGAAATGCGCGAAGGTCGACTTTTTATCTCTTTTGATTTTCACGTCCATTGTTTTCTGCAAAATTGATCAATTTAAGAGAACAAAGTATCGTACCTGCGCGCGAGTATATCAAATATACGAGAGAATCCAATTTAGGTAAATGAGAATGAAATATCACTCGCCTGAATAAATTCGATCAAAAGTAACGCGGCATTCTGTATGGCCCAGATAAATCCTTTTGAGATCGATCGGACAAAGCCACGCTACGTCGAAACTTCACGATCTCACTTTTATCCCCGGCGTGGAAATCAGTTTCATTTAACGTAGCGAACATCAGAGATTCTCGCAGCGCGTTTTATTTGAGAACTTTATCGACGGATTGACCAGATTCTCCAGTTGATGTGGAAAGAGGAAATTTCTTATGCAGCTCTTCTCGCGTGGAAATAAGGATCCGAAACGATTCCGATGTATTTTGATTCCACTTTCAAACACGTAAACTCGTCCTTTCTCTGCCGGTGATTTGATGAAATGCTTTCTTCCGCTCCCGCGAGAAAGGGGAAAACTTTTTCGAACAGTCTTAATCAGAGATGCATAAATACGTAACGTTATTCAGTGCGCAGTTCTTTTCCGTGTTTTATTCTAATCCTTTTTCATGTCTTATTCTAATCGGATCCGCGCGAAAAGAAAAACGCATCTCGCAAGAGAAACGGAAGATTGCACAAAATTGATCAACCTTTCAGCATTCCGCGGATGCCGGCAACTTATAAAACTTCTTAACCAGCCACTCGAAGAAAGAGTTTTCTCGTCACTTCTTTTTACTGTTTGTTCCATAAAAAAATAGAGAAAGCAAGCGAACTTGCTCTTTCCTTTGCTCTTTCATCTCTCTCTCTCTCTCTCTCTCTCTCTTGCGCACGCGCGCGCACCCGCGTTTCCGTTTCCTCTTGTTTCTAGACCCAACCGTCGCCCCGTATCCGTTTCCGTTAAATTTTGCTACGGAAAGTTTGTACGGATCTCATAGAATATGAATAATCCAAGAAATAACTATGATATTTAACTAAGAATCTATCGAACGTTACGCCGTGAACGACGTTCTTTCAAGTTTAACAACTGTCTAAGCAAACTATGATCGACAAATAAAAATTAACGGAATTTTAATTGTAATTACATTTATTATATCTGTAATCTGGTTATATATGTAAAAATATTGATATTTATTATTTAGAGAGATTTGCTTTTATTCATTTTATTTCTTTAGTTTAAACTGAAAAAGCTGTACATTATATAGAGTTTTTTAAGAGTCAAGTTATTTATGAATTTATATCTTTGCGTTATACGCACAAGGATTAAAAGTCGTTGGAAGCTCGAGCTCCTCTTACGGATGACAACCTAAAATTTAAGCCGCGTCATGGAATCCCAGAGCGGTAGCTCCCCTTTGACAGCGAACATTAGAACAAGAGTATCTAACTATGTCGCTAAATTCTATCAGGAGGGCGCGTTAATAGCGTAATGGAACATCCTAGTAGTGCGCGCGTCGCGTTTCGCATTGGATATCCGAATAATTTCTCCATGAATACCCAAGGTGTCTACATATATCGATCAGTGGCACAATTTCTTTCTTCCTTCGTCACGTCCCTTAAAAAATTTCGCTCGGACGCGCGTAATTACCGGCAGACTCGTTAACACGCGGACGAAGAGATTCCATAAAAAAGATATTCGCGATAGGATATCTATTAATACTCGGCGAAATTAAAAGCGAGCCGCGTGCGCGGATGAACGAGAGATTTGTCGAGGAGCGTGCTAGACAGATCAGTGTTATATTATCGATGCGAAACGGAGATGGATAGATAAAACGATTATTGGCGTTTAAGAGTAAGTTCTTTAAGAATATAAAACAGAGCTACTAATAAAGAATAAACAAGAAAAGAATTTTAGAATAATAATATAAGATAGAATCTATCTTAATTTTAATGATAGATTCTTTAGCGAAATTAAATTTATTTTTTTCTTATGAGAAATTTGTGAAAGCAAAATATATGTACAAATGAGAGAGAGAGAGAGGGGGGGGAGGAAGGAGGGAGGAAAGGGAGAGAGGACGAATCTTTTTAAAAAGGGGATGGATACGTCAAACGAATAGTTTATTAGAATATAGGTCGCGTGGAATTACGCGACGCGCATTTTGTTGCTCTTGCCCGGTTTCGCGGAGCCCGGGGCGGATTCCTCGCATGTACGTGCGCGCATAACTAACGCGTTTCAATTGGGATCGTGCAAAAAGGACAGGCACGTGTGGACGTTTTTCATACTCCACGTGCAACATCGCTGATACCGTGGAGTAGTGGTATTGTGAAAGCGTGTACATCATCTCACAATGCAGTCTACGACCTAATTTGACGATTTATGAAAAGCTGTTTCTATAGTGAATAGGATGAAGTCTTTTTATAGATGAAGATCATCTCAACAATTTTGGATTCTTACTCGGAAATGCTCTGACATTAATTCTCTGAAATTATGAGTGATTGATAAGGAAAACTTTGATAAATTAAGCTTTAGCATATATTTGGCTACATAGAGAGTACTTTAGATATCTCAATCTTAATTTTAATGATAGATTCTTTGATATCTAAATTTTATTCTTTTTTTTCTTTTTTTAATTTATGAAGACAGCTTTTATTGAAATTATTTAATATTTAGCATCCTACACATCCGCAATTTCAATATGAATTATATTCTGAAGAAATATAAAATACGTTTGAAAACAATCTTTAAATTAGTTCTACTGCAACGAATTTAAAATTCGTGAAAGAGGTCGGTGCAATCAAAATTTTGTTGAAGATAAGACGACTAAGAAATCTACATAAAATCCGCAGATGAAAAGAGTGATGCATTGAAACGTATCAAAGCGTATTTAATCAACCTATCAATTATTATCGAACGTTCAAATCCTTCAAAAATTAAGAGAAACGTAATTCCGTTTTTACGGAGGGTTCGTCGTCGTCAGCTGCGATGACGACCGTATCTACAGGATTTTACACATATATAACTACAGGATTACGTATCCGCTTTACATTAATTACGCAGACGTAACTCAATCTCTGGGATTTAATTTGTTTTCAATTTATGCCCACTCTGCCTCTCTTTCTTTCTCTCTTTTGAGAGTATAATTGAGGAGAACGAAGCTTTCTCGATAGAAAAGATTTATCTCATTCTTCACGTAACCCTTTCTATGCCAGTCGCACATTAGACAGTACATCTTTCATTTTTCCATTTTTATTATTTTATACGCATTTAATTTTTGTTCTAATTTATATTCTTTTGTAGACGAGGATTTAAGTCAAATTATTGAAGTTTCTGAAGGATCCGTAAAGTATCTAATTTATTCCAGTCACGTCAAAACGG
>NW_017305779.1:5984619-5988722 GCF_001594115.1 Trachymyrmex septentrionalis | reverse complement strand
ATATTCAACATAGAATGGTTAATTCCGGGTGAGTGCGAGTGCGGGATAATTGCATGGGATCACGCGGTTGGAGGTATTCAACGCGAACGCGTTTCGTAGTTGGTCGTTCTCACGCCGCTATCGGCCGGATCGATACATCGAAACGGTCATATCCAACTCCATAATTCAGCGTTTATTACGTAATCCTTTAATTCACGCCGATATAAATTAGAATAAGCCCGACGGGGCGAGGCTGTCCGAGTGGATCTTCGTGTCCCGGGGATATCCGCGTGCGTAACGATGCGAGCATGCGATAGCGCACTCTCGGAGCATGATTTATCGTTTGGCGAAGGAGACGGTGATAATTCTTTAGCAACGTGACGCGCGCGATCCATGCATACGAATTCGACGTGCGTTCGTCATGTTTGATAAGCTTCCGGAGATATAATTCATTCGTTTGTCGCGAACGTGCGTCCTCACTCTAAAATCTGTTAAAGCTACACTTCAGTTCGTTATGCAACTGTCGAGGCTCAAAGTCGAATTGCGTCAACATGAACAATTTAAATCCGGCTGAATAATTCATTGTTACATCATTGTCGGGTGACATTTGCATTTGCAAACAGAAAAAAGATTTAATTCCAATTAACGTTTATCGACGTCGATGTGACTTTCTAGAAACAAATTTTGTAATATAAATTATGATGTGTGAGTTGTTAAAGAACGTTGTAATCTAAGAGTTGAAATATGTGTGTGGCAGAGTCTGTGGAATGCATCTCTGCAGAAACGTGTTAAAAATAGATTGAGAAGGAACTATATCTGCACGCTCAAACTTCTCGTCTGAGAATCACGCACCAACAAACTTTCTTTACTTCTAGAAAACTTAGAGATTTAATTACTTAAATATTTTTCACCTGAACGTTCTCATCATTTTTTTTAAGTATTTATTTCAAGTTTTAATTATAAATAACAAATTATTCTTATATAAGACTTTCAAACAGAAATTAATAAATTAGTGATGAACTAGAAGTATATATACTATTAAAATTATTCGATTAATTTTATATTATCTTAAAATTTCTACTAATAATTGAAGAATTATTTTAACTTCACTTAAAAAAGAAGCGTTTAATTTTAAGATATTAAAATGTTTTACTTTTGTCTTCATTTTTTAAACACTTACAGATATAGTTTTAAACTTTTTCAATAAACAAAATACTACGTAATTTAAATTCAAACACATAGTATTTATTGTTTATGAAGAAAAAGTTTAAAACTAAAATATCTGTAAGTTTTTAAAAAATGGAAACGAGAACAAAACATTTTAATGTTTTAAATTAAACACTTCTTTTTTTAGTGTTACTTCTTTATACATATTATGAATTTCATCAAACAACAATTTTTATCGTACAGTAAAATCTTTGATAATTACCACGATTTTAATGGCGTTATGCATCTCTAATTCTTGTCTCGAACTTGGCAATTGATTTAAACGCTTTTTATCATCTTTATCATCAACGCTGAAAAAAATGGCGCTGCGGGGGCGGCCCGCGAAAGCGTATGCTGCTCTCGCTTCGCGTGCATAAACCGCCTTAATGCTTCTATCGTGAGAGTGTATCATCGCTCTCTGCAAATGACATCTCCGCCATTCATCGTACCTTATCCGTGTTTTGTCCATTGTGCCGTCGTACGCAACAAAAGCGCTTTAACGATTTAATAGAGAAAGAGGCTCCTTTCGCTCTACTCGCAATTTTCCTTCAGTATCGTAACCGCCGGAACTCGTTCGCCATTTTCCTGCAAAGGTTCTTCTCTTTATCACGCGCGAATTACATAACAAAAGTAAATTACGGTACGTCGATTGTAATTACCATACGTTAATTTACGATTTTAATAGCGATACGAATATGTTTCATCTCTATCTCTCTCGTATCTCTTTCTTTACACATCGAAAGGCACCTCGCGTTACATTAATTAACGCGCTACCATTTATTGTAATATCTGTATATGTTCTGCATAGAGCACAGCGACGTCACTTTGAAACACAATATCCATCTTTGAAACCGTATATTGAGCTCGGTCATAATTGTACCGACAATGAGCGTGCGTTCTGAAACCTGGTAATCGATTGGCGCGAATTGGCGTTCTGTATATGCGGACGTGTATATATGCTGTTTGTGCGAGTTTGGTACGTCATTGGAAATACAGGCGAATTAATCGCAAATAGTAATGGATTTTCATGGCAAATGGCTGAATTTTTACTGCACTAATCCCGCGCGTTAATTTCGCGCATCATGACGTGGAGAAAATCGCGAAATGTGACGACCATTTAGAAATATTGGATGTTATTATCGGTATCTCTGAATATATTTTTTCATTTGAGGTACATTTCGTCATTGTCGAACGTTATTATAGTATTTCAGAACGAGAAATCTTCGCGCGCCATTATTGCTTTATTTCCGCGACGTTGGAACTTCTTAATTTCATAATTAATCTTCCATTAACTCGAGACCCGTATGAATCCTTCGGAAGCTGAAGGCTCCGAATCGATTATCGAACGTTCCTCTGGCCGTTGCCGGGACATTTTGCCACGTATTCAATGAGAGCAGCATTCGAGACGGGTTAAAAGTAACCCCGCATCCACCTCGCGCGCATAAACCGCCTTAATGCACCCTCGGTAGCAGGCCATTACACCACGCATCCCCGCGTCCTCTTCTACCTCTGGCTTTTGGTTGCAGAGTACTCGGCACTCGCGCATGCACGCAACCATCCAGACACACACGCCAGCCTACGTGCACGTATAACCGCCACCGCCTGCTCTTCACGCATATTTACGCCATATCGACCGGGTAGTGGTAGTATAGGTGAAATTTACACTATGGTGGCCGATACATTATTTCCACGAGCATTAACGCGCCGACATTATTGCACTCTCCCCATCCTCATTTTGCATCAACCCACCGTGGTCCTCTTCCTCCTCGAACCGACCGCCGGGAATTGCACGACTTCCCTCGACAATGGATCATCACGTCTTCGTACGTGTCAGTGAAAGGAAAAAAATTCGCCTGCCACCAGGGCTGCGAATGCCTGAATATCGCTTCGAGGATGTATGCTACTGCTTGTCCTTTGTCGTCGGGGATCGCGCTTTAGAATAGCTCGTTTTCACCGCACAATTGTCGCCTGTGACAAGCAGCTAGCGATATTGCTCCCGGCTAATGTATTCTCACAAAAAACGGAGGAAATAATTTTCTTTTTCTTGGATAATCAATCGTGGGCGTTATGACGATTTTTGTACTAAACTTGATAGGAATAGAGTGAATTTATATTGTAATATAAAAAAAAAAGTATAAAGAGAAAAAATATGTATGCAGGTTAAAAAAATAGATATACATTTTTATTTTTTCTGTTAGGAGCGAAGTATATTTTCTGATCGTGTTATTTTTTCGCTATTTTGTATGAACTATCCTGTTCGAATTCACCGTTTTAATATGCATCTTTTACGTACGTGCGTTACTGTATATTCGCTTGTTGCAGAAATTAGCGATTAAAAAGCATGGAGATTTTTAATTTATTAATTCGCGACAAGTGAGAACTTTAACGAATGATTTGAAATCTCAGAATCGCGTATATTTGCGTCTATTAATTATTTATCTGTCTCTTTCTCTCTCATTCGGTGATATTTGCTCGACAGGCAAATTCCGATACCGAGATCCCTTCTTTCCGGTGTGAGAGACGGGGGAATGAATTTTCACTCTGCGATGTTGATGGCCGTGGAACATACGTCGATACCTTTTATTGGCGCCTGCTTCTCGTGTCGTCACCCACTCATATTTTTGCCAAGCGATGTATGTTCTCTTCTGCTCTCGCTTTGTCTCTTTTTCTCTGAAAATTCAACACCGAGCTCTGATGTAACTGGGACCGTTTTAACTGACGGTAGTGTCTACAAAGATATTGTGATCTGAGACAATATTTACCGGCTGGGTATACGAACAAACACGTAATAAAAATTAAATTAATAGAAACTTATGTATTGTGCCAAATTAAAAATTCATTAAAGCTATAATTTCATTTGTTAAATGTATTAAAATCAATTTTTTGAGGAATCGAGTGTCAACATTTGTTTTGAGAGC
>NW_017305779.1:5978296-5984519 GCF_001594115.1 Trachymyrmex septentrionalis | reverse complement strand
TTTTTTTTTTTTTTTTTTTTTTTTTTTTTTCAATCAAAAGGGATCTTCTATAATTTTCTTCAACTTTGAGAGACATCTTTTTTAAATAATAGAAATTATTGCAAAAACTTATCGGCGTCATTTTAATATTTCTAACGTAGTATAAGTGAAGTGACGTAGTATAGTGAAAATTGGAAGAATACTACGAATGCCTTCTGTGAGTTTTGAAACGGTTTTGGACATGACCGGCATTCTTGAACAAGTCGGCGATCTATTTTCATGTCTATATATGTCTATATATGTCTCTATATATTCACCAACGTGCATGCATGTTCTGAGTTGCGACCACTTACAGACATCGAACAGTCGCAAGTAGTTTCAGAACTTTGCCCGCGCGTTGGTAGACCCGATATTGGAATTTATGAATAATTCCAAAAGCTGTGGCGACTGTACCAGGCTTTTCTATCCGGAACACGAGGAGAAAAGATATCGTTACGCTTCATCTCATTTGCGTAATACGAATACAGTGAGGTCTCGACATTGCTATTGCAAGCGTGAGAAACATCAATTTACGATTTCTTATCAGGAAATATTATACTTGACGGTTATTTCTTTCAATATTATAAATAAGTAAAGGAAGACAGCGATAGCCTATTTCTTGTAATACGTTTCCTGTATTTCATAAAATTTAAATTTTGATATTTTAGGTAGATATCTCAAAATATTATGATACGTATTTATTGTAATTTTAGACATATTATAAATATTATGATGAATCATAATATTAATAATATTTTAAAAGTTATTAATCTGTTAAATTAATCAATGTATTAATCTGTTAAACGTTGATTTGTTAATACGCAGACGTTTAAATTTATCACGTAAACACGCGATTGCTTAGAAGAGTGTTAAATTTTTATTTTTCAAAGAAGGGCAAGAAACAAATATTTCTTCTTCTAGATGTAATATTCAAATTTCGTGTGCTTTTAAAAATTATCGTTTGCAACTTTTCGATTCTCCTGTAGAAGCATTATTATTTGTTGCAAACTATGTGTAAACTCTCGAGAACTTGTTACAGTTTTGCTTGTAGACTTGATAAAACAAGAAAAAATTACATTCTAAGGAAGAAGGTCGTTGTTTAGAATAGGTTCGCGAGGTGCGGGTACTTCGATATTGCGTGTGTAACTTGAAATGGCTACACGACTCGCCTAACTGGCGCAGTTAACTACAGCGTGTTAAGTTCATTGTTGTTACTTCTAAAATTTCATTCCAAAGTTTCACAGCTCGACACGACGAAGCTTACAGTAATCGCAACAATTGCGCAACACCTTACACGAAGAAAAGTAGTCGAAGCACCTTAGAATAATTAGTATTACTTTCGTCTGTTCTTACGAAAGATTCTAAGTATGATATAGGTACGACATCGAAAATAAATGGTTTCTTTGATTATCCTTTCATAATTTATTATAAAAAAATTTATTCCAAGAAATTGGAAATTTTAATCTAAATTGCTAACAATTATTTATTACAAAGAACTTTTAATATTGAAATAATAATTATAATAATTGTAGTGGCTAATAAGAATACAGTTATTAGAGAGAGAATGAAAGAGATAGAGAGAAAGAGAGATAGATAGAGAGAGAGAGAGAGAGAGAGAGAGAGAGCGCAAAATTTTTAATATAAAATATATTTATAAGATACATTAATTTCAAATATCGAACGTTTCAGCTTCTTTTTAAGTCATCTTCAGCGAAAAACTGAAACAGAAACGATAGGAAGGAATAAGAATGCGGAAATTTCAAATTGCTTGATAAGATATGCTGATGTTTGTTTCCGTTTTCTCATTGTGGAATATGTCTTTACAAATATTGTATTATATATTATAATGATTTTAAAAAAAATTTTTATTCTTTTTATTGGAGTATTGAAAGTCTTTCAAAATGCATATTTGAATGGCCGACGACTAAACTTTTTGCAATGCATTATACGAGTCGATATTTAATCGTTGTTTTTACAGTAGATTACGAATGTAGAGGGTTTGTAAGAGCATATTTTATATTCGCTTATCTTCAACCATTGCACTAAGACATCTGGCAAGTCTAGGGAAAAGATATCTTTCTGTCTGCTCCATCTTCTTTACATATATGTATAGCGTTGAACAACGTAGCATACAATATATTTTGCAAGTTTCTTCCAAGTTTCGCAATTCTTGTGCGATTTTATCCCTTTCTCGGAATATTAACAAAAAAACTTGGCAAAGCTGCGAAGCAATTTACGAGCACAACGAGATTTTCTATTTTCTTTTTTTTTTCTCGTTTTTTTTTTTATTTTCTTGAGCGAAGTCGATAAAAGCGAGAACTCCCGATGGAGTGGTTGAAACGCAATTTTTGCAGAACTTCGGTCCTTTCTGCGCAAACTTTCGGCGCTGATACTTTTTCAAATCGATTGAATTACGGAGGAGTACCTTCCGTCAAACTATTTCAATGCGCTCTTTAAAAAGCGCATTAAAGGATCACGAAGTTGGGCACTACGCCGTTTAGCTCATGAGATTCTATAGGAATAAGAATAAGAATCGCAAACTTTCGTCGATAAAATATTGGATAGCTCTATAATGACAGTATTCAATAATATTATCAAACATTACGTTATATGAAAATCAATTGTACAAAAAATCAAATGCTTTTGAATAGAAATATCAGCTATAATAATATAGTCGTATATTCAAAAAAATGACATATATGTTATACGTATTGTATATTTTTAAGTTCTCCAAGCTAAATATTTATTCTGTAAAACATTTTGCTTAATAAAATGATCGCATTCAAAACATTTCTTTTGCATGTGTTGAAAATTTTGTTTGTGCTGAATTATACTTTTAGCTAGAAGAATTGTTCTATCTTAGCGAAGAAAATTTCTAACATTGTAAAATAATATTATAGATAATAATGAAAACAGCTCACAATTGTATAAAACAATTTAAATTATGATAAAGAAGGGAATAATGTTTAATAATTCTTATATCTCAAATAACAATTAGAACAGACGTAGTTTCAACCTACAATTAGATCATCTTCAATACAAAAAACATATTTAATTATTTATAGACGGTTTTTTATAGTATCTTCTTTTATTTAGAAATACAGCTTTTTTTGCACAGATTTCTGCTGTCAATCTTTATTACATCTTTAAATCTGTATACCACGGGATAGACGTTTTTGTGTAAAAACTGATAATTGAGACTATCTAATGAATATTCGTTTTAAATAACTTCTTGACAGAACCGCTTAAAACACGATTTGCGGCGAATTTCCTCGAGTACGAGCGACAGCATGCTCTTTTCCCGATCGACTGCGAAACTGACTGCGATTCCCCGAGGACACACAGCGACGTTTCCGTATTTTCAGGACAGTCCGACGACGAGGGCGATAAAGTGAAATGGCGTGGATTCCTCGGGAATGGTCGCGAGGATCTCATCGTTTTTACCATTACCAATAATCTTTCCCTCTTTCCTTCCCTCTCTCTCCCTCTCTCTCTCTCTCTCTCTCTCTCTCTCTCTCGCTCTCTATCTATCTATCTATGTATCTGTCTTATTTTTTCTCCTTTGCAAAAAAATATTTCTTCCTCCATTATGACGAGACGCGAGCAAGTCTTCCTTCGCTCTTTAACGCGAGCACGTATAGAGGTTGATCCACTTAAGGCATGAAACATGATTATAGCGGAAATTAGGGAAGCTACGTAGGACGCTAGGAATAAATTGAACAAGTTGGAAGGATATAGGATTCCTCTATCATGTTTTCCCCTAAGAGTGAAGTTAATTTATCTAGTGATGTTTTCTTATTATTTATTCAATCTTTTATTATTTATTACTGAGTTAATTCTACGACTAACTTAAAGGCTTATAATTTTCATGAGAATTCGTTAATTACAAGATTAAAATTGACTAAGTTAGTATATCATAGGATTACTCTTTCATCGTTTTTTTTATAGGAACCAAATCGCAAATTTTTATCTAATTAAAAGATGATTAAATAAATTATATTATTTTATCGCTTATTATATTACATAACACAGTAAACACCAAGAGAAAAAAATTTCCCAATATTATGAAAGTATTTTCCAGTAAACGTCAACTAAGAGTAACATTATAACATCAATTTTATAATTTCACACTCAACAATACGAATGTAATGTAATACATAATGTTATACATAAGTTACATTTTTGAGTGCAAAATTCTAATATTGACGTTATATTACTGTCAATTGATGTTTACTGAAAAATACTTTTTTAACATTGGAAAATTTTCTCTTTCAATTTCACATATTGGTCCGTGCATGAGAAACATTATATATATAGTTTAATCAAAATTTATAAAACTTTTGTTACAATTGCGAGTTCGGAAATTTTATTAATATATATAAATGTAAATAAATATTAATTTCTCGAGAATTCAGTCATGTTATGACGGGGCGAAATTCCTCATTTGTCATTCGTGATATTAAGTCAAAATTGAAGGCCCATTTCGAGGAGCACTCGATCAAAACGACATATAACGTGTTGCTAAGTTCTCCACGCGTTTTAAATTTGCGCGTTGTCGCTCCATCGCACGGGCGATCCATCATCTTCTTGTCGGCGAAAACTCGAGCTCGCGACTAATACGAAGCAACCGTCGTCCTTGTTTCGCTATCCCATTTCACACCAAGAGTAATGCGCATACCCGATGAAACCAACAGTAGCCATAACTTTGCTGCCGCGAGACTGACTGAGAGCCAAATAAATGACTAAATATTATTCCGCACGGCTAGAGAAGCGCACGCTCGTCGGTCAAAATCAGACGGGGTTCAGAGTATGCAAATGCGATATAAATTAGAATGTAATGTGATACGCGAAATATGAATGTAATATGATTATATTACAACACGTCTACGAGCTAGGTATAAGGGAATGAATGGGGATATAAGGGAACGAATGGATTTCGATTAACCACGGTTATTAATCTTTTACACGTGCGCGTTTATACAAACGTTAAAATATTTAATTACTTTGACAACCATATTCTAATTTGCATCTGTAAAATATGTATTTTAATCTGTATCTGTATTTTGATATTTTATCAGTTTAGCTTTCGCTTCACTATTATTCTCAGGTGCTTTTGAGCTATACTCTGCAATGTATACTCGCAAAAGGTGCGTGCATGGCGAGGCAGTCAATTCACGTCCCACAGACGATCCTTCGCATACGATACCGACCCGCGTTCCAATATCCAAGCCATAATTTTAATGAAATTCCTGGGAACACATCGCGGTCTCCGAATTTCAATCCTTTATGAAAAAAAAAACGGGTCAGCTCTCTATGCGAGCTGCTGTGGAGAATGCTCCACGACGACGTCGATATTTTATTTTTCCTCGGTCCAGGAACGCGGTCAAAGTGGCGCTTGCTGAAAAAAAAAAAAAAACGAGAGAGTATCCCGAAACAGAAAATAGCGCTCGCTAGTCGGGAGCCCGTGTACGGCGACGGATAAAAATTCCCGGGGGGAATATATAATAGGAATTTTTCGCCGAGATAAACGCGTGTCGCGTGCGGATGCGCGAGTAAGTTCGAAGCGGAGCTTATGCAATCGAAGTGCAGCGTCAGTATTCATACGGAGAATGTAAAACGAAACAAAGTAGAGACCAAACCGTAATCCTTTCAGAATCGATAGTTTAATAATTCTACTGCCGCTTCACATCTGTAGCATAACAATCGTATCGAGTTCCAATGTTCGAAGCATTTTGAAACTTACGAATAAATCATAAATAAATATTACGATCGAGCAAATTTGGAGTTTAATAATTTTTTATAGGATAAAATTTAAAAAAGAAAAAAAAAACAACATGGATTTTAATTCATCCCTGGTGAATCTCGCCAACGGTGCACTAATTACAAATGAAATTTCAATTCGCGTTCGACTATCATTAGCGTATACTGGCTCGCTACAACCGCAATTAGCAGAATTACGTATTAATAATTTACTATTACACAAGCAACAATAGCAACTAGAAAATAACGAATATCCCTCCCCCCCCCCGAATTATTCATTGTTACGCGCATAGTCATTTAATGGCAATTTCATACCAAGCGCTCGTTTAATTCGCGCATTTACGATTAATTTTGTCAGGATAATGGTACCAGTTCCTTTCTTTCGTTTCCCTCTCCCCCACCCTCCTCCCGACGAGGTAATTACTTTAGTGTATTTGCCATGCTC
>NW_017305779.1:5956383-5978196 GCF_001594115.1 Trachymyrmex septentrionalis | reverse complement strand
TATATATATATATATAATTCGCGCGTTAATTAATATCCCTTCGCGAACCGCGGGGCGTTGCAAGATTTATAGCTCGCGAGGTGTAGCAGAAATTTTCCTGACGCGCAGAATGAAATGTGGAATTTACTATGCCGAGGGTCTTAGCGCGCCGTTTACGCTAGCTATGGCGGGAATATGGGAGAAGCGGAATAGAGAACTCTCGTGGCGGCAGCTGGTGCTCCGTGGAAGTTCCACACGTTTCGGTGGCGTCATGGAATTTTTGCTTGTTCATGTCCGCCTGATGAATTAAGATCCCGCCAGCAATAATTTCTCAAAGCGTTCTTTCTGTCTCTGCAATTCAACATCGCCAGTAAATTGACGCAGAAGGTCTCGTATTACGGTTTCGCGTTATGTTATTATATTAAAATATTCGATGTATCGCTCTAGGCTCTATAAATATCGTATTATGCTGCAAAACAAGATGAATTCGATTGAAAAGTGAAATCATAACTGGTGCTGCAAGTATATTTAACTGTTAGAAGGCCGAAGGTATTGTACTATTTCCGTCGTTTCATTGAAAACAATGAAACGCTTATCCGTTATACTTTCTAAAAGTACTCAAGTATTTTAGTCATTAGGTCTGTTCTGAGAAACTCTGAAACTCTGGTGCACACGGTGCAATAAGTTGAGCTATATTTGTTTCATTTCAACATATTGCACTGATGTGCACCAGTTAGAGAGTTTATCGATAAAGAACAGATGTACAATATTATTACTGACTTGCACTACTGATTCGACCAACGGTTCGAAGAGCAATGAAATCTCTCGTCATTTGTCTTCGAATCGTCTGCCGTGTTTCTCGGACACAGAGATGGTTTAGCAACCGCTATAATTCTTGTAATTTCTTACGATGCAAAAGTCCAATATTGCGATCCGCGTCGTAAGATGCTTCGAGCGATGGTACGGTACGCGAGAGAAAAAGCATTGTCGGCACGAAGGAAGGACGTGGATAGATAAATGAGCGCGTTGGCGAAGAAGGAGCCAAGGAAGCGAGAGGAGCCGGGAATAAGAACTCGTAAGGGTGGCGAGTCACCGGATGGAAGAATACACTCTTGATGTCGGCGATGATGGTGGTGGCGTCGTCGGGCTGGGATAAAACCATCGCCATGGTTGCCACCGTCGTCTTTTTTTCGTTGTGTCGCGACGCGGCGTTCCGTTGTTCCCTCCCTTCCATTAAGCTAGCCGGTATTAATTCCGTCGCCGCGACAGCGAATGAATGCAGCACCTGTGCGGGATGCCAAGACCTTTGAACCTGGCTTTTAATACGACCCGCATAAAAATATATCTTTGACTACTCGCGCTAATGATCCGCGTCGCATACTAGGGTAACTGTCTCTATTAATGTGACTTTTAGCCAACTTGCTTGCTACTGAATTAATTATTAAATATTGTAGCTTTAATTTTATCCACTTGCAATTAATATCGATTTTTCAACTATTTCTTTTTCTTATAATATTTCTTTAATCTAAAAAATGTTAATACTTTATAATGTTTTTGATAAAAATAAAAAACATGTTTTTGTCCCTATTAATGAGTCCTCCAAGCGGCGATGGCTCTATTAATGTACCCCCAATTTCTGTGCCTATCCACATTTGAGTAATTTTAACATATAGTTACTAAAACAAATAATAAATTTAAGCTAATTGTTCAAGTTAATATTACATAAATTATTTCAATTATATTTATTTCAATGTATACTCATAACACAACATTCTCCGATACAGGGCACATTAATAGGGACAAGCTTAAAATCTTGTGGTACGTATTACTGGATTCACATAAATTCCTCATATCTTTTGAAAAATATTTAAAATGCTTTAATACTCGAAAAATAAAATATTATCTTCGGTATTATATATGTGATGTGTGTATGCATTAATAATTTAACTCTTTAACAAGAAAAAATATTTTTTTCTTATTTATATATTCTAGTGTTAGTTTTCTTTATGACTTATCGAAATACAAAAACACATTAATAAGGACAGGCACAGTAATTGGGACAGTTATCCTATGCGGATTTTGTTGCTCATGAATATATAAGGAAACAATTTGAGTTATAAATTTTGAAAAAATTTCTTTCACTCTTTATTTATTATTAGTTACGTATTTCTGTTTATATACAGCTTATTTCATACTGTTGTAAATTGCTCGTACAAAATTACCGAGAAATGTTTTAATGTCTCGGATAGTATATTAGAAAGTTGGAAATTAACTCTGCAGTTTGCGCACGACATTGTCCATAATTATCCCTCATCAAATTTCTCTAAAACTCACCAAGTATATTCACAACAATTAAAATATTTACTCACATTAGTAAAATGTCGTCCGCGTGTGTAATTTTATCTTATTCATTTGCGTTATATCATACATCAATTTTCTCTATTTTCAGTGTCACATTAATGTCGTGGATGTCATGTTGTAGCTGCAGATATAATCTCGCGACAATTTGAACGGGGACGAAAGTTATAAAACAAGTCGTAAATCCGCGAATTCGCCGCGACTTATGAGGGCGGAATGCATCTGGCTCGTGGCACGGAAATGCTGTATTATTCATGCGAATAATCTCACAAAGGAGATACGTACGTGAGGTTGGGTAGGCGCCCGTGCAAATCGGAACGCACCAAATACTCGATATTTTCGCGATTATTCGTTCGACGTAGTCGCCTCCGTAATTTGATTCATCGCACCTAAGGCCAATCCTTATAGAATATTCTCCGAATCCCTCGGGCGCGAGCAAGTGATTTACTAAGGCGAGTTTACGGTGCCGTTTTGTTACCGCCGCTGCGTGAATTATACACGAGTCGGACTCCTCTCGCATTCGGGCACGTATATCTAATTCCCCATCCACGTTCCCGCACCTTTAAACATGAACGCCACCGCGGCGTTACGTTTAATATCACGTTACGCGCTTACGCAAGCTGTAACGCATTAATTAGTTTCGTAGCTTGCGCGTAAAACCCGCGAAACTATCGGAGTATACGTAGGATTCCGCAGTTTCCGTAGATAATATCGTAGAATCTTGAGAAAATTACACCACATTTTTAATTTGACTTTTTGGCCAGATAACTGCTGAAAAATAATAATCTATATTTTTAATATTTTTCTCAATAAATTTGTAAATGAAGAAAAATTTTTTGGCACTTTCACTTTTTAAAAGTCTAATTATGTTACTTACTTAATTACTGTAATTATATTATCGTACAATTTGTAATTATATTATTTATTAATCTTATATTATATTATTAGCCTATAATTATATTATATTATTATATGAACAATTACTGTAATTATATTATCCTACCACTTAATTCGACATGTGCAGGTCGATTATACAATTTTTTAAAATTTTTTTATTGTATCCTATTTAAGAGCGTGTCTTTGATCGAGTATCTTCGACAGCTTCGACATTTTGCTTGGAAATAACTGGGTCATAGTCTCTGTGTATTATTAAGTCCAATTCGGCCGATCGATTCTTTCTCGTTTTTTTTTTTTTTCGTTTGTCGTTTCTATCCAATTCTCGCGTCTCGACGTGAGGAAATGGTAGGTCGAACACTCGATTTCGTTCGTAAACTTAATTGTGAGCAGAGTGGAATTGCTTTCTGGTGGTCTGTTCATTGGCAGTGTTCGGATAAGGGCAGGTTTGCGCAACAGAAGAAACGCACGTGTGTGTTTTAGTTGGTTCTCCCGCGGGTAAGCATAATAACTTTCAGAATATATACATTTTCTAACATTTTTCCTTCGTTAGCAATCTTTAAAGTTTCAAATTAATCCTTTGCGTTGGTAATGTAAAGAATGTTCAAATCATTTTGAAGTATACATGATTGAAGTAGTACATATATTTCGACTAGTAAAGGATTGAAATAAATAGCGACGTCTTTCAGAATTTTAGAATTTTCTTTTTTAGAAAGATATTTTTCTCCTGGCAGACTCTGCTAAGAATTATTCTAACTTTTATATAAAGAGAAATGACTAATTTTATTTTATTTTTCTTATGAAATTATTATCATCTCCATATTTACATTAATAAAACTAATATATCTTTATTAATATTGTATATTTTCTTTATTTTTTGTTTTTAATTCTGCACTGCCTAGAAAGATGTGCTATAATAAACAAAATATATCTTTATATTAATTAATGAGTTAAGTTAATAAAAAAAAAACACAAGAATATGCATAATAAATTAGATACTTTTATTCGAGGAAACACTCTTTATATATCTTATTTTTTTAATTAATATTTCTCCTTCATATTGAGTGGAATGCAAGTACATTTCTTTATACTTGCTCCACGGCGTGTACAAGTAGAAGCTCGAAAAATATTCAGCAAAGAAATAACTGGAGACGAGCGAAGGTAGGTAGAAGAACTACATCTTCATAAATCGCTCGTGTATACACGCGAACGAAGTGCATAAGGGCTGTGTGGGTCATCCTTTGGCTTTACTGTGATGCAACCGCGGCGCCGTGAAGCGAATCGAATGCTCCAGATTCGGTCTCTTTGAATGAAGTCCGTAAAGGACATGAAAAACGCTAACATTTTTAACTCTATAAAAAGAACGTTGCTCAATGTACAAGGATGAATATCTTAGCATCGAGTAATTTGCACTTTTATGATCGCAGATCGACTTGTACTTAATAAGTATCGATATATTTTGCGTAACGTTTATCTCCTGTGCTGTCGCTTACAATAAGTTCGGAATTGCTTTTCTCGTTGCTTGTAGCGATTGAAAACCGTCTATTTAAGAAGCATACGATTTGATAAATTTTATACGAATTAACATTTTTTAAAACACGAAGGCTATTTTTTTTATCTTTCCAAGGGAAGAAAAGTTTGAACTTTCTGTGAATTTTCTAGTTGATATATTTTGTGTAGAAATTTAGTTAATATATTATGCAGATTCTAAAAAAATTTTTGAAGATCTATAAAATTGTTGAATAAATTAATATTAAACTTCAAATTTTTATTTTAATTAATTATTTGACCAAACCAAAAATTAAATTGATTATTAATATTACAATACAACGTTCATAATAAGTAAATATATATCGTATAATCGAGTTATACCGTATAATTAATCTATAATTAATTTTTTATAGAATTATTACTTATGATTATAATTAATGCTTCAATTATGAACGAACATTATAAATAATAAATTAATAATAATATATTATTACTACTACGTACTACAACAAATAAAGAAAATATAGTGCTTATAATTACAAAGATTGCATTAACTTTTTTTTATTACAACGAGATGTCGAAAATATAATATTTTCTGATTTTGAACGCTAAAACCAAGTATTAAACTATCATCTTGTATTAATATTAAATTAGACTATTAATTAAACAAATCGTTATTAATATGACGTATTAATATGACGAAACCCTAAATCCAACAGAGCTGTTCAAGGACCTTTGGTGAGGTCGAGGACCTCGCGGCTTGCGTTGAACGGCAAAAAACGCGCGCGCAAACGCGAGAGAGGGCATTTCCGATACTCCAAGCGCCAAGCTGGTGTGGCACGCATCGCATGTTTCACGATTATGTACGTCGCTCGACGTGCACCGTCTGGGAGGACTTTCATTGAGCGGACAAGCCCCCAGGCACGGATTCGAGAGGGAGGAAAAAAATTGTCGATACGGGGCGTAGAGGATTGGCGTGCAAGTGGGATGAGGTTGGCTGGTACCGAGGCGAAAAGGGTATGAGGACGAGGTTGAACGTGGAACGGGCAGTCTGCCAGGAAAGAGGGCGGGGGTTGAGGAGGAGTTGAAAGGTAGGATGAGGCCCGCACGGCGAGGATGGGGACAGACAACGATTTTACGTTGAGGGACGAAGGGATGAAAGAAAGAGATAGACAGAGAGAGTGAGAGAGAGAGAGAGAGAGAGAGAGGAGGGGGGAGGGTGCGGGAAGGCAGAGATTCGGCGTTGGCTCTGGGATAGCGGTATAGCGGACGGGTTGATTGATTGGGCATGCTTGTATTGTTTCAGGAGGAAGCTGAATCGACGTAACGCTCCACGCCAGGATGGCCGGTTGGCCGTTCAGCACCGCGCTGCTGTTCAGCATCCTCATCCTTGTTCGCGGTAAGTAAGAACATGAGAGGGTTGTGCTTTTGGTTGTGAGCGAATCCAATCGGATGGGCCGTGCCCGTGCAAATGATCCTGGTACCGTCCCAGCGAGCACTTGTTACGATGGTAATTTAGTTGCGTTCTTCAAAAATCAATTTCTTTGATTTTAAATCGCTTGGGTTATTACCGGGTTCGGGTTCGATGGTTGAATTTAATGAATCCTCGAAGTGTGTATGCGAGATGGTAATTTGCGGAGAAAAAAACCAGCAAAACTATCGTGCTAATAATTAACGAAGAATATATCGTACGGATATTACGTGAGATAAGAGTCTTAGCAGAATAGTAATTTCTGATAATTCCTATCAATAAAAATGGTTTGAAGAAAAAATTGGTATTAACTTGGAAGCGCGTACTTTTCAGAATAGTTATTCGATAAAACTGGTAGAATTGTCGTAAAATCTGCGTAAAAATGACAAAGCACTGCATCGCAGAATTATACGTTCGCTTCTCTGCGGTATAGTGAACGTAACACGGCTGTTAGATCACACATAAAATTTAACAGTGTCATGTAACTGTGCGCACCACACACGCGTGTGGTAAGCTGAACGTGTAATCCGCGTTACGGATGCGCATACGGCTGCTTTCGCGCGGAAATAAACTCGCCGGCCTATTACTTGCGTTCTACAATTCAAATGCAATGCGTTCACAACGTGCCCTCTACACACTGTAACGAGATTCGACTAATTTGCGATTACATTCGCGAGCTTCTTCCACATCGCGGAAATAAATGTGAAACATGTTATGCAAAATGTCCGACGAGAAATGCAAACTCCAAAATGTCATTGTTTATGAGATATTATTAAACTCCGAATACTGTGTTGAACGAAAAATCATGAATTATGTGCATACTTATGGTAGAGAAAGGGACAAGAATTTGCGACGAGCTAGAAATTTGATACAAGATTATCTCATTTCTTTTTCTACAAAAACGTACTCTCTAAAACTTTTAGAGTGAAAGCTTACTCTGAAGAGTGAAATCTCATTTTTAGAAGGTGAACATTGAGCCACTCTTTTTTAAGACTGACTTAATTTTCACTCTTTAGAGTGAGACTCCATTCTAAAGAATTTAGAAAGTGCATGTATAATTTTACTATACATAGATATTTATGCTTAAAAATTTACAGATGTTCTAGAATAGTTAAAAATTCAAAAGGAAAACAGGACAATGATATTTATGTTAAATCTTTAAATTTAAATTATCTATGGAAAAGTTGTTTTTTTTTTTTTTAACATTGATTACCTATAATGTATTTGAGTATTTCACGATAGCAATTGGTAATTCGCGATGCGAATTATCACAGTTTCGTACAAATGGTTCATGCACACTGACCGTATTTTTTACTTGATTTTTGCGGCCATCCGCGAAACGGCTCGCTTTACAGAGCGTTTACAGGCGTATTCGTTACTTTTCGAACACACGATGCCGCCCTCTCTTTCGACACGAGCACGGTTACTGGGTGCAGCCGCGAATTCTCTCTCGTTTTGCGGAGGTACCCCGAAGTGTCCCAGGGTGTCCGATTGATTTTCTGCCACTTCGCAGCCTCTCGCTCGCTCGATGTCGAGCCCGGATCGAAAGCGCGTGACGAAAGCGGATCCACCGCGCGGCACTGCATCCGTTTAAATTATGGCTCAGCGGCAGTTTCGTTTATTCCAGAATCCATTATCCCGCTAGAGCAACGGGGAACAACTTTCAGACGCAATTTGTAATCCTACCCTGTCCGTATAGTTACTTCTCGTTCGCGCGCTTTGTAATCGAGAGGGTGTCTCGCCCCGCTCTGCGCGCACGTCGCCGTCGTTTCCAACATCGTCCAACTTTAGCCATTAATAACTTTCCTTTTCGTCGAATTTCCTGATCGTTAAACTGGCACATTCGCTCAACGGCTTCGTCGATCATCGTGACAGGAAGGGTCGTTCTTGAGGAAGTTGCGTGCCTTTGGGATCGAAGACGACAATGTCAATGTGCTTCCTCGGATGTTACATTCGCTGCCAGATAGTGATATGGTCGGGCACTCCTATAACTTAGTTTGTTGTAATCTTGTCAAGATAAATTAACAGAGCGTTGAACAGATAGGATTATATAGATGATTTATTTTACAATCTAGCAACTCGTTTATTAAAAATTTTGTAGATTTACATTTCATTTATGTCTATAGTTATCTAGATATTGTTGTGTGTATTTCAAAAATTGCGATTGATCAAACAGCAGTTTGATTAATTCAAATTTAATTAAATTCTAGACGGAAAATTTATTTTTATTAGAACCGTTCTGTATTACTTGCAGTAATAATTATGTCAGGAAAAAAATATCAATCGGTTACATCAGGCTCGCGCGATCATGCTGCGCCTCTGCGACACAGTGTTTCCAGCCACTTCGGCCTCCGGGTAACGTTCCTGTCACTCGTAATAGCGCGCTCCACTTTATTTATTGCACTCCTATAAACGTCCCGAGCGGCATTAAACCGCCAATAAATTCAGCGTGTTTCATCGAATGACGATCCGATGTCGCGTTCGACAGGGTCGCAGATGTCCATGTAGTTACGCGCAATGTCCCGCGCGACGCGCTGGTATTCATTAAATTTCTCGCTTATCGCAGCTTCCAAATCTCACATTTTTATTTTTGCACCAATAAATCTCGATTATTATCTAGGCCAAGTCTGTCCAATTTCATCTCCGGAGCCAAAACGCAAAGCCATCGACGTAAAAAAATTCAATGTGAATAAGATTTTGGGAACTACAAAGTGTTGATAAGCGTCACTTAATGCGTATCAACAGCTTTACAGTTCCTGAAATCTTATCTACATTGAATTTTTTTGCGTCGATAACTTTTTGACTCCGGAGCTCAAATTAGACGGGCCTGACTTTGATTGTCAAAAAAACAGTTCGGAAAAGAAAAGAAAAAATTGTTAAGATATTATTATTGTACAAAAAAATAGATTTTTATAGTTTAAATTTAATCATGAGTTTACGATTTACAGATAAATATTTCAACAAAACTTGTTTAACAAGACATTTTTCTTTTACCATCCTATGAACTTGAAATTACAATAAATGGAGCACAACTGCAAGAAGTTATTTTCTTCGCATATTTTTTTATTTTATTAATGAATAAGATCTAAGACTGCCAATTTTATCGCTTATCTGATTTATTCAAGCTGAAATCGGTCTAAGCAATATTACAAATAATTTCTAAAATTTAATCAGCGAGGGTTCTCTCTCGAATTTTGCGTTACATCATACTCGTCTCGATTACACTCTCTTTAACGGACAGCAAGTGCTCATTTCATTCTCCAAGCCTTCATCCTGTATTATTCGCAATTGCGAGATATCTGTAAAAATTCTCGAATCGGTGCTTCGAATTCGTGTTAATCGAGCCGCGAGTCTGTCTTTCACGTCTTTGCCTTCGCTCGCCAAGTCTGTTCGCCGTACTCTCTCATCTTCCGCAGATGTGCATAAAATGTATTGTCGGATGAGAAATACGAGAAACAAAAGAGAATATAATCAGTGGGAGGGAAAAAAGGTAGACGCGTGGTAGCGTAAGCAATTTCTAAGGGAAGAATAGCAGAAAAAAGAGAGAGAACAACAGATGGAGAGAAAGAGAAAACGAAGAGAAAGAGATGGGAGAGTGTGGAGTAATTTGGAAGGTAGTTGCAGCTGGGCTGAGGGGATGAAGGATACGTAGGGGTGAGAAAAGAGAAGAAACGGGACCGGAGAAGACGCGAAGAAAAAAAACGAGGAAAACGCTCGGCTGTGTGTCGTGAAACGACGGTGTTAGATGGCGACGCGGTAGCTCGAGCCAAAGTTGGAAGCCGAAGGTGGTGGAGGTGGTGGTGAAGATGGGCGGATCGGGGGTACGAGACTGCTTTCTTAAAGATGCGAGTCGGCGCGCACTTGTTGCGCCGCGAGGTGGAGGACGAGGAGAAGGTCGACGGCGAGGACTGCGGAAAGAAACGACCACCGTGGGGCGGTGAGCAACTCACCGGGCGTTACAGGCGTAGGAAAGATAGTCGGGGTGGTGAAAGGGTAGAGCGGAGAAAGGAATGAGTACGAATTGAATTGATTCTCTTTCACGGGCCAGCATTACTTCCTTTTACTGCCGTCCAACTCCTGACCGGGCAGCTCGCGACTACCCCTTTCGCCTTTCCAACTCCATGTTATTTATTTACCAGCCGTCGTATATATGTGGGAGCGCATGAAAGACGTCCTGCTTCAGCATTCAACACCCACTCACGTCGATTCACTCGCGTTTCTCCTCTCCTGGTCATCTCGAGATTCTGAAGGCACTTCTTTCGACACTGGTGGAGAGTGTCAGTATCGATATCACAAAGGTAACTATGTGTGTGTATGTGTGTGTAGAGGATTCCTTATTGGGATTCTTCACGAAACACTTACGGTCCGATGAGACGCGCTCGATCGATGCTCAAATGAAAAATAACGATTTATCCAGCATCATCGATACTGACTGAATATTATTTAGTAAATAACGAACGATAGCATGGTACGGAAGTTTTCCAAATGGCATTGGATCTTCGATCATATAATGCCTGCAAATGATCAACTTATCATTGATTAATTGCCTCTTTTTATTTGTGTCCACTATTTTGAATGTACGATAAAGAAAAATTTGAAGATAGAGATAGAAAATAGATGATAATTTTAAACTTTCGGTATTGAAGAAATTCTCATTAAAATTGTATTGCATTGTGATAATAAATTTCATAAACCGTAAGATGTTTTAATATCATGTTCTACAGATTAACCCTTAATACACATCTTTCAGTCACTTTGTGTTTTGCACATTTCTTTTCTTTGAAAGCCTGGTCAAATACTCTTAGTCTTTTTTCTATTCCTAAAAAAAGTTTGACATCTAGAGAATAAGTTTTGTGTATTTTGCCGACCTCAAAATTCATGAGTATTCTTTAACTGGCATAACTTCGAAATTCACCTCTGGTTCACAAATGACGAAATGACCCCCAACGTGTGTACAGAGTGTACATTTTTTGTAACTAAAAAATTTTTATTTTTTTCTTTATTTTCAACAAATTCTCGGTTGTACTACGAGAATATTTCGCGAATTGTTAAAAAAAAAAAGAATTTAACCCTAAAACATATTAGCCCTTAGTACATATTAGCTCTTAAAACACGATTTTTGGCATTCTTGTGCTAAACATTGTCAGTAATATTATGTACTATGTTATTTGTAATGTTATACAGAACATTTTCCTAATAAATTATAAGTTTTTTTTTAACACAATAGCATTAATAAAATGCATTATTTAAAATGTAAATGCAATATATCTTCAATTTATAACCATTCATGCATATTAAAAAAAAGTCATTTTCAGATTACTCAATAACTAAACTTTTTGGACAGCCGACACTTGAACTATTTTTTTTTTGTAGTTTGGAATATCAATTTTGAGATATTGAACTATATTTTTCCTTTAAACATTTTTGTTTCAGAATTTTACATTTTTATATGAAACAGCATGTTTCTCCTTTTGTTAACTATATTTAGTTATAACAATGTGTAATTTGTTATAAATGTATAATTGTACAAATATTTTCTAAAGATGTCAAAATATATGTAAAAATCGTTTAATAATTTATATATACTTGTAAAAGTGATGAAAATTAATCCAGGACATAAATGCCAAAAACTAAAGTGTGTCTTAAGGATTTATTGTAGTAGAACTGACAATCAAAATTAAGGTTACATTAATTTTTCAGTCATAAGTGACCAAAATGTCATATAAAATACGTATCCTCGATTTTCTAATTAACTTTCTTAGTTTGAATGGTATTAACTTTTAATGCTCGACTCGAAGAAAAAATTTTAACTTTCATATGCAACTTTATTTATTAAATGTTTAATTATCATTTTATTTTAAAAGAATTATGCAAACTAACATTAAATCTAGGTTTTAAAAATTTATTAATTATATTATTTTTTCATTATTTAAGTAATTTATTATTTAAATTTCATTCTATGTAATTGGAAAATATAATAGACATTAATTTATTACTATTTTTGTAAAGTTTCATGTTTCGAGAAGAACAACTGTGTGATTTAAAAGTTGTAATTTCAGAATTTTAATACATTAATATCAAATTAAGAACATCAATCATCACGTTTCTTCAAAGCTTTTCATTTTCCTAATTTGTTAAATAAAATGTAAGAATAATCCTCAATTCATTAAAACACAATTTTTACTAATTTTCGAATGTAAAAATTTAACTTAAAGAAGTAATAGTTGGTTTTCACATTTAAATATTTAAACAAATTTTTATTTGATGTGTTATATAGCACGGCCTGATCAAAATTGCAAGTTAAATCACAAGGAATGGAATATTATTTTGTATGTACGTTAAATTGTAATATGCCATAATATTTTATTCTCTTAGGAGCTTTTTGAAATTTAAAGTCGGTATGTATGGTACTCGGCGCTTGACGCCGTTATCATCGTGCGTGACGTAGTGTATAACATTGCGTTGTAAACAAGTTCGCCGCGCTATCATTCGTACTATGACCTCCGAGCGGGCAGGTAACTGTCGCGTGCCGCTCGATGTGTCGTATTATTTTACAAATTGCGATCGCGCGACGTGTACCACCAGACGTTAAACACTTTCTACAATAATTAAGATTAACGATCGTTACGCCGTTCCCATAATTAATGATTCGCGTACACATCTATACAACGATCACTCTTTGAAACTACATTTCGTGCTTTTTCTTTGATAAGTCTTGGAACATGTTACTTAAAACGTTCGTAATTAATTGTCCTTCTTCAAGTGAGCATTGTACAAGTGTCATGAAAAGAAACAATAAGAAAAGTGAACAAGAAAGTGCCTAGGGAACAGGAGGAAGAGACTATAATAACTGTAGTATGTTAAATATTTCCTAAAATTACTACTTGTTTAAATTTAAAGATAGTATACACGCGTATCATTTTTGTACTCTGACCTTTGAACGGGCAGGTAACTGCCGCGTGCTCTGCTCGATGTGTCGTCATTATTTTACGAATTGAATTGTACAATGAGTACCACGAAATGTCGATTCTTATAATTAAGATTAACGATTGTTATACATTGCTCCTATACAGTTCATGAACACGTAAACACATGGATGCAACGGTCACATTTCGTGCTTTTTCTCCGTTGAGTGTCAGAACGTGTTACTTAAAACGCTCGTAATTCATCGTACTTCCCCGAGTGAATGTTGTACAAGTGTCATGAAGAAACGGCAAGAAAGACGAATAAGAGAGATGTCTAGGGAACAGAAGGAATGTAGGCGACATCGGATGGCAGCGAAGCAACACAGTGCCGATGAGTAACTACTTTTTATTCATTATTTTTTATTAACGGAATTATTTGTTTAAATTTATTCTAAAAGATATGAAAATATCAGAAAAGAGGGAAGATATAATTTAGAAATTTTTTTGTGTATTAAACAAAATAATATTCCGTTACTTGTAATTTAATTTATAATTTCAGTGGACTGTACGAGTATTGCGATATAATAATACAATCGATATTATTTGAGTTTAAAAAATAAATGATGAATCGGTATAACTAAGTTAAGTATGTACATATATTACATGCTAGGCTCAACTTTAATTATTTCGCAACTCAAGAACTATTCGCGATTTCAGCATTTTTGTAACAGAATTTTTAATTCTGATTAATTCGTGCAACATTAAAGTATCGTAAAGTATAATATATGATAGGTGACAGTGATATATGATAGGTTTCAGAATTCTTTAAAATATTGAATATAATCATTTACAACGCGCGCGTATAATCTTCAGTTAATGAATTTTTAAATCATTTTTTTTTTAATAAAGAAAGCAGGCAAAATATAATATGATGGAATCAATGCGTATGAAAAAATTTACATATAAAATTTAGGATATAGTTGGCATAGTCGAGAAAGAAGTATAATTAGAGGGTGAAAATGCCTGACTCATTTTTACATAATTAATACTTATTTAATTTGTTATAACATAGAATATATTAACACAGGATATGTGTAAACATTGTTTGCGGCTAATGATTAATATTTTATAATTATTAGAGTTCTATTCCCTATATCAATTTCAATACTGTTCGGCTGATTGATTAATGTGCCAGATTAATGACCTGTTTTGCGGTATAATTATTTTTTTCTTCTAATTTGTGTTTTGTGTACATGACAGTTATAATGATAATTAAGATGGCTTTTGTTATACATTTTTTATTATGTCCTTTTTAATATTTATATCTGTTTGGATAAGAACAATCTATTTGACATTTTTATTACAAATAATTGCAAGTTACTTGAAAATCTATGATTTAAATTACGCAATTACAAAATATTGTAAAAAATTTAGCAATTACATTTTTTTAAATATCAAATTCCGTTTATCGAGTATATCGAGTAGCTATTCTATTTATTTCTGATAAATACTTTCTAGAACTAAATTCAATCAAGTCAATTTATCACATTTAGATAAATTAGATAAATTGATTTTCTTTTAATGAAAGAGTTAAGTTTCTATTAAAAGTATCATATATTGTGAAACTTGAATTTTGTCAATATTAAATACGATTAAGATACTATTAAATATTTTAATTTTATTTATTCACATATATAAAATAATTGAAATAAAATAATGAAGTAGCATTCCGAATTAAATTATTTCAGATAATATTGTATTAGAATTATATTACACTAGAAAATTGCAATGCGATGTGGTGACCTTAAGGTGTTAAAGCGAGTCGAGCCTTTTCTAGTCAGCTGAATCCGTGCTTTCAACGTTATTAATCGCGCTGCGGAATTGAGAGGGCAGTTACCCGCAGTGGTAGCGGTCCATTGAACCTTCGGCTCGAGAGAATTCACCACGTTACTTATTTATCAGACACGTACGTGTCTCCGTGTGTGCGTACGTGTGCGAAGTACACCTTCGCGCGTTTAAAGAACCGTGCGGACGAACCACCTCGTGGGAAAAAGGCACTTTCCACGCGGCCAAGATAGAATCAGGGAGTCGCGGCGATTGGATTGGAGCCTCGACGAAAAACTTATTGGGATTCCTTGCGGATATAAAGGTTCGATGGGAGTCCTCCGTCAAAGACTCGACGGGAGATTGATCGATAGCTCTGGCCTCGCACCAATATTAACCCTCGCTCTTGAAATTATTCGTTTTATTCGACCGCGCGAATCTTTATTCGACGATATTACCTCACATCGCGAATATTAATTTCACGCGATGTTGCACGGCGCATGTAATTATGGAAGATAAGTCGCGAATATAGCTGACTAAATGCGCACGATGACGTTTTTCGCGGTACGCGGGTGAAAATAAATTAGGTCGTTGAATACGAGTGCGATTTTCCGGTTAATATATCCTTTTCCCTTTTTTCCTCGGAAATTAATTAAATTTAATTAATATTAAATATCAGAACTTCCATGGCACGTATTTTGTATCATAAATAGATATTATCTTAATTAACATTACAGTTATAGCCGCATTTATTGCAGTCCAGTTATGTTATTTACTCTGCTATCCCGTTCTTTCTAACACAGAATTATACATCCGCTTTTTTTAAATATCAATTCGTATTATATTTGTTATATTAATTTGCTTTTTAAATGTAGATTGGATATATTAAGGTATTAGAAATAATTATTTTTGAAAAAAAAACATAGGAAATCTCTGTTTGCCTTACGTTGAGGGAAAGAAACGAAATGATCCGTTCGTACGACAAGATTCCGTTTCCTTGCAGAAGAAATCGAACGCGACGAGAGCGAGGAAAAAGCGATGACATTTTGGAAACGACGTTGAGACAGTCAGTTGATTTCCGTTCGGCCGACACACGATCAGGATCGACGTTTCCCTATCGCGGGAGAGGGTAATCTATCTGATATCGAAACCGGCACGCCATAAATATCGCAGCAAGCGGAGCGCCTCGATTTTCTTTCTCGTAAATATGCGACTACGTCCGCGTGAAAAATCTCACCGAGAGAACGCTCTCTCGGGTTTTATCTTTCCTCACCCACCGCTGTTGCCGTCGTCGTTTCTTTGCTCCTGTTTCGTAACACCGTCTGCCCACAAGCCCTTTGCTTGCGAATGTGATAGCGCTTCTGTACCTGTTATCAAACACGCAGACGATTTTTATGCTCTCATTATCAGTATAATATGAAATCGAGATTACATTTCCCATTTCGGTGATTTCCCACAAGTTCATTTCGAGCAACTCAAATACCATAGGTACGTTTCATGTTTTTTTCTATATGTTTTTTTTAGGAAAATTTCTATTCCGTACTGGAATTACATGAATAATTTTATATGTGGACATAGTGTGTGATATATTTTATTTATTTTATCTTATGTTTATGCAATTTATTTGAAGGAAATACGTCGTCATGATTTTATATCGTTGGGTGGATATCATATTTGGTTTGCGATATATTCCAAGAGCATCCGACATGGAATTATTGCGTTTCGCGTTTTTAACGTGAAGGGATGAGCAGGCACATCCATGGGTGCGTTATCAGCAATTTCGTGGCGTCCTACAGAGCTGCAGATTGCGGCTTCGTCTATATAATACGACGGCGGACGCGTCGCAAATTAGAATGACGCGGGACTTGCGCACTACGTGTCACGAGAGAAATTCGCGGTGACACTTTATTGATTTCAAGATTATCGCGATTCTCCGACGGTGGCACACGACTTTGTCGATGAGAGGACGACGACGAGGTGGAGAAAGAGGACAAAGAGAGTAGGAAGAAGTCAATTCGGGTGGAAAAGAGTAGAGGATGACGGTGGCGGCGACGGTGAATGAGAGATATTGTATACGCGAGATCGTAATTACCCTCCCCAGTGCGATATCTGTAGAAATTTCCATCCGCGTGCGAAACGTCAATATGGTTAATCGCGAGATGTGTATTATTATCTGTTGCGAAAATCGATGTGTCTACATATCTGTATATACTCGTACGCTTTATTGATATGAATGAATCAATTTAAAAAAAAAAAATAGATGAAAGTAGCATTTTCCCAATTACCCCATTTTCATTACTTTTAGTTTAATGAAATAATGCCAAAAAATAGTTAATTACAAGACATTCAACTTCTATACAACATAAATTTAAATTTTTTAACAGAAATTAAATTTAAAAAATTTATAACGTTGCAATATTTTGTCGCAAAGTTATTTTTTAATTGTTTAGTTGCCAATTAGTATTCTTCTTTTATGTGGAGTTTGAAATATAAATAAAATTAATAAATTGAAAATGTATTTAAATATTATTTTGTATGAATATATATAGAGATGCAGGATGTTTAATTTAATTTGTTCATGCCGATATCTTAAACTGTTAAAGTTAAACGAAAAATAAAAGGTTTAATGAGATTTTTTTAGATGATTTTCATTGTTAGTATGATAGAATCGTATTCATCCGCTGTGAAATTTTAAGGGAGAAAGAGGTCAAATTTTCCAAATGCAAAAATAACATGACTCGATAGATCCTGATAAGATAATTTTAATGATCTTATAATAGTAAGGTTTACCTTCGATATTATGAATAAATTTTTGAAAATTGTCTTCAAAAAGAATATCGATTTCTATTCCATCAGTCTGTCACGCTATCTCGAAAACTATTAAAGTTAGACGAAAAATTTAAATAAATTTTTAATAGGATTACTTTGAAACGGTTCAATATGATAATTGCATTTGATTTATGTTGAGTGTAAAACACTGTGTGCTATTTTTGTCGAAAGTTTTCGTTTGAAAAATTCGATCACATCTCTTAAAATTTTATAGGAGATGAATATGGTTTTATTATACTAAAAATCATCTCAAAGTAATCTCGTTAAACGATTTTTTTTTTCATCTAACTTTTTAATAGTTTTCGAGATCAGCGTGGCTAAATTAAAGTTTTATCAGCAATTAAAATATAGATAATTAGATTCAAATAAAAGAATAAAATATCTGAATAGATGTTTGTCTAATTCTGATGTATAATTTCTAATAGACGTAAAGAACACGGAAAGAACGATTTTGTTGAAGTATTTAAACATTTAGTTAGATCTGTGAAAATAATTTTGTTGAATTATCGAAATAATTACGTAACATAAGCTGATTGCTAGCTGATCGCTCTTTTAGCAAAATTATATTTTTCTTATATATTTATCAGAATTTAGATAAATATTCAGGTCTGTCCTCCTTTTATTTAATTTTCTTTATTACAATTGATAATAGCTAATTCAAATAGTTACTAATACCCTAATTGACGTTGAAAAATGGGAATATTCAGCTATAACATAAATCTCATCCAAACATTGGCTGGCAGCTGAAAATATGTTCTCCAATATCAGTGCATTGCTTCTGCCGTCAAAACTAATAATGTTTACGAACTCATACACGCAGACAGGAAAGATTAATTTTCCTGATCCAGTCTCTCTCTCTCTCTCTCTCTCTCTCTCTCTCCCCCTCCCCATCTCCCTCCTCCTCTCTCCCCCCCTCTTCTCTCCTTCTCTTGCTCTCGCTCTCTCACTCTCTCTCTTTACGCTCGTTTACGTTCAAATGTTGTTGCAACAAATTGTCCGACTGTTTATTCATTTGAAATACGTAGTTTGGAAAATTCATTGTCGCATCATATGCGGATTTTTTATCTCATCAGACAATGTGTTTTCTTATGTATCGCTTGCAGGAAATTATTATGTTTTGATAGAATGAGATAATATAAGAAATATAAAGTGCGGCAATGTGTATGCATTGTGCATTAATAATTGCATAGCGAATAAAAAAATCTGCTCAACATGCAATTGAATATTGTGCGCAACAGTATTCATTCTGAAATAATTTGATTACAATCGAATATATCTATCTCGGAACAACCGATATCTAAATTCCCAACAATTCTCAAATTTACGTGTATTGCATGTTCCCATTAATGATTTTCCAATTAAAATTAATTATGGTCCATTCATCGAGATTGATTTAGGTACGGGTTTAATTTGAACGACATCATAGTACGCACGAATATTGTATCCTTGCGTATTGTTACTCCCCGTGTCTTCATGTCCCGATCGATCGGGACAAAGCCGCTCACGATCAGTTATTCGGTGATTTCTCGCGATAACGGATGGTCTATCCCGCTTTATTCGGACCTTCCGGCCGAGGTGAACTTTCATAAAAGAATTCAAATTAGCCGACCACGTCGGAATTTAACTATCCCCGAGTGAGCGGCTGCTTGATGAAATTTTCGCTTCAGAGTATTGAACTCTTGCGCTTCGCGTTCTCCTCTTCGTCTGCCCGCACTTCTATCCGATCGAAGTCGACGTGTACCTTATTTTTATACTATCGATCTAGACCGCTTTGACGTCGAACTTTGCATTATTCAGCGATTCCTTCTCAGCTCGCGAGCTTTCGTTCTCGTCGTACATACACTGGACGTTAAACATACAGGATGGTACTCTTGCCTTAATCTCGGCCAGATACGTCACTCGCTCGACTACTTGCACCATCGACACAGTATTAATTATTTCAGTAAATTGCGCCTCGCGAGCGGTCGATTTTTCTACGGGTAATCCGGCAAATAGAATCCGGTGTTCTTTATTTTTTGCAGAATCGGCACGAAGATTATTTTTCTCCCTTGCGTGCAACCTATTAATCCTGCACGGAAAGAATGATTTTGATGAAGTATCTAAATATTTAGTTAGATACAGATTTGAAAACAATTCTGTTGGATCAAAATAATTATGTTGCATTAAAGTAATTTTGTAGAACACTTATGTATAACTGTTGATGATTATGCTGTAAAAAGTTTTAACATTTTAGCAGCTAGTTTGAACGCCCTACATAATTATTTTGATACAAACAAAATTATTTTCAGACCTGAATCCAGATAAAGTTTTAGACATTTCATCAAAACCGTTCTTTCCGTGTGAGATCTGACGAAAAAAAAAAAGATAAACTCGATCGCATTTTAAGAAGGAAATGTAAAGGCGCAATTTTGGCAAAAATAAAAAATACGATTTTTGTTTTTCAAAATGTTATTTTTTTTTAATTTAATCTAATTCCAAAAACACTACATTATTTACACTAATGAAAAATATATTAATTATCATATATTTTTGTTTTTTTGCTGCGATATTAATATTGGTGTGTTTTTTGTTTGGGTATAAATTTATTAAAACAATGTACGCTCCGTAATTAAATTATTTTGCAACAATAATAAAGATTCGGAATATACAGTGTTTTATAATCATGTTCTCAGCTAAAGATAACATTTTCACATCAAAATAAATTTACTTATTAACGTAAAATACAATTTTAATAATGAATTTATTCACACATGAATAGCGACAGGATTGAACTTTTCTCTGTTTTGTGAGCGTTTGTTGTATAAGCGTAGATATGCTTTTAATGGATGTGTAAAGAATTGCGAGCAGGATATCCTTATAATAGAATATAGCGATGCTTGCATGTGACACGTGCTTGCGCGTTCGCTCCCGTGTAAAACATGAGTAAACGTATCGTAAGTGCAACATGTGCATTTGATAGCTGATAAACATGTCACATCATTTAATGTCAGAATTATCTAGATTGCGGTTGATACTCTTTATCCGCCATCATACTCGGGATATTTTCCCAAGATATTTTAAGAACATTTTATATCGCAATCTCCGAGAAGATAATCACTTAATGCAACCGTGGGACAGAGTCTCCGAAATCATTATAAAATTCATACGAAACTCCGATGTACTCGTACAATCCGACAATTACATACGCAATACGAGAAATAATTGTGTAATATTAGATAAAATCGTTTATTTTATCAAATGACTTCATATATAGTAAAGGAAATTATTTGTCATCAGATGAAATCATATGAAATCAAATGAAATCATGTAATCTGTAGGATTACAATGCTGTTTCAGTGGTTTACCCCTCGGCAATCTCGTGTAATCTCTTATGTAAATAACATTCTTGCCATTTGACAAGTTCCATCGTGGACATTAACATTATATTTGAAGGATTATATACGTATAATTTGAACGTACATGAGAAATATATTGCATTTCATATGGTTTCTCCCGCGAGAGTTCTTTGAAAATTCATTTTCCAAGGAAATCTCAGTTTGTAGATACGCGTTGATTATCGTCGCATCGCGGAGCGTTTACTCTGCTTTGCACAAAGTGTTAGGTAAACAAGTTCGCATCGTGCGCTTGTTTCTCTGTAACGACAGATGAGATGCCGCGGACAAGTATTCGCGGATAAAGCGCGAAACGTACCGTGTTATCTGTGCGACAGTTTCAACGTTGAATTATTATTTCGTTTACATAATACGAATTCTGTTAGTTTTACTTGATAAACAAGAAGAGAATTTCCATGCCACGATGAAAAACGATTGTGCATCATATTCCCACAACGAATTTCAGTGCGTTATGCTCCTTCAAATTAATTACAATTTATATTTCTGTAAAGTGGAGAAAGCGTTCCCAAGTGATCGTAACTTCAATTGCAACTTCGCTGCTTTATCTTTATCAAACGCGCGTCGTTGTTGCCCGCTGTATCGTCGGGTGCATCAATATTGATTAGTGCCGACTATGATTAATTAAATTTGCACTTGCTGTCTGTGCTTCGAGTGGTATACTCCATGATAT
>NW_017305779.1:5945868-5956283 GCF_001594115.1 Trachymyrmex septentrionalis | reverse complement strand
CACATATAAGAACATGTGCAACGAAATGCATATATGATTTTTTAATCTCTGCAAAATTATATCGCGCTTTTAATAAGAGAATATTAATAGATAGAAAATTATACATTAATAAAGGAAACTATTTTCGAACTTTTTATATATATATATATATATTATATTTACTATATAATTTTACATTGTTATTTCTCGGAATTTTTTATTAGCGTTTTCTTTACATGCATATATTTTTTCATTAGCCACTGATGATTATTCTGAAATTGCAATTAGGAAATCAATTAGCTCTGTAAATTCGTTATTGGTAACATTTATTTATAAAAATTTTTACAAAGCTGAGAAACTCATTCTATTTTTTTTTAAATTAAATTTAGATTCTGTTAGATTTTTTCTCGAACATACAGAGAACCATCTCTTCTATCATAGCTGTACATCTGTATTTAAACATGTTGATCTCTTCGGTCGAATACTAAGTGGATAAAGCTCAAATTCTATCGATCAGAAACACGCAGGACGCATCGGTATCAATGCGAAAAAGGAATGCAATTCCCGCATCGATTGTCGGATTCGCCATCTTCGCATTCAAGCGTCGTAGGCGACACTTAACGAAAGCGCCGTTGAAAGAGGCAACGATAAACGACTGGCGCGCGATCACATTTCTGCTGGGCTAAAAGTAAAAATAGAATGAGTCTTTTACCACTCGCATCCCCATTTCTTCATCCTCTATTTAAAGGAGCTCACGATTCCTCAGATCAAAGAGAGTTGAAGGTACATTTACTCTGCTCCTAGGTAGAACACGTTCCGACAATTTACAGTCGTGCATTTTTTACTTTTTATCAACACATTGCGAGGCTTTCCCGAAGAGACCTTTATTATGCTTTGAAGATGTAAATAGTATTCCTATTCGTCATTGATTTATTTGTTTAACTCGCAGACATGCATAATTAGATACGCGCTATTATCAAGAAGCGTGGAACACAGAGAATATTATGTCTGACCAATATCGGTTTTATCCACTTATCTTTCACTAGAAAGACTAAAGAGGACATTTGCGTTTGTTTATTGTCGGTGACGGACAAATAAATAGCGGATCATTTCTGTTCGGACCACTTTCGTAATTACGAACTGCTTTTACGAACCATGTAGTTTCAAAATATGCCACTTTAACAAATTACAAAATATTTGTATAATTTTGCAAACTGATGCAACGCGCGGAGCGAACTCAGCATGTTCTTTATTTCTATGCGATAACGAGATCCGTTTTCAATCATCATTTTTGCGGTTAAATCAAATCTTCGCAAGCATGTTGTCATCGTGTTTCTTTTTCAGAGAAAGAGAGAGAGAGAGAGAGAGAGAGAGAGAGAGAGAGAATATCAAGCACCATCGCTGTGCCGCTTTAAACTTTTAGAGAGAACGTTCTCTCTTTAGTGCGCCCGGCCGAGATTTCCGGGCGTGAATTTACATAAACGTGCCGCTCAATTTAGCAACTGCCAACGGAAACGGATAAAAAACAATACTTGCGGAGTTATCTGACGCACAACGCACGTTGGCAAAGTAGCCGCGCGACAGTACTTTTATTTTTAAGTCTCGAAACTGCATCGCACGTCAGAAATCTCTCTATTACATAAATTATTATAAGAGTAAAAAAATTAAATTTGGCCTTATTGCGTTAATAAATATTTACTTGTTTTTTTTTTAAGATTTTTGAAACGCTGTCCTCTTAATATTATATACTTAGAAAATGAGGGAATTAGTAGTATACTCGTTTAATTAATGTTTAATCTTTCTTTTCATTTTACTGATGTATAGTATATACATTACAAGAAAGACATACAATTATTAAATACCTGTTTTGCAACAGAATTCAGCATATTTTTATTGGAAATACATTTCACTTGATGAAGACGACATCTACACAAAGAAAATAAGTTTATTTGTATGACTTTGATACGAGGATTTGAGATAGGAAAATATCGCCGGTAAACAGAAACGGCAATATGATTTATTTAGGTCGAACGGTATTTCTATTAATTCATAATAATTGCCGCCTCAATTACCATGCCGATCATATTACATTGTATAGAATATTGAAGATGCATCGTATATAGTGCCACGTCGAACAGCTTCTCTGCATTGTTCGCGGCGCGAAATTATTGGAAACGAGCTGAAGTATACATGACTGCGCCATTAAACCTTCACGACGTAACAAAGACGATTGTAGTAAGCCCATATCATTACGGCGTATATGATGAATGAATTTACACTCCGCGAGACTCATTCGACATGTATCGCATACGTTAATTATTTTCCGTTCCAATAATTTGTTATGGCATATTTTCAGCGAGCGAAATCAATTTTCTTTTTTCATTAATAAGTATATTCTATTCTTTATTTTATAATAGCTAATTTTGCGTATTTAATATTTTAATTCGCACATTTATCTTATATTTCATTAAAATGGTAGTAGCGGCAGTAGTGTCGCAAATAGTTGTAGATTGTTAGATATAGTTGGACGTTTCTTTTCATGACCGAACTTTGTTATAAAAGAATTAAAATATTTCTCTTCATTTTCTAAAACGATCTACTTTATTTTGCATTCCAAAGATCAACAATATAAGTTATATAAATATTATATGTGAGAGTCGCAAATGAAATGTTACATTACTGACTCTCATTTAATTACGATACAATTTTCGTGAACTTTTGTCCGTTCCTATCAATATAGAATAACTTTAATCTCGATTTAACTTAGGATAACTCCGGTATATACGCCTCACTTATCAAAAACTTAATTTATTAATATTATTAACTATGTTTAAAGTATTATTTACTATGTTTAAAGTAAACGAACTGTATCAATAAAAATTTTGTACTGATGTCTATTATGAAAAAAATATTAAAATCCGAATTATTTATATTTTATATTAAAAAATGAACTTTTTTAAATCCTTGGAATTTTGCCATATATCTCATAAAGATGGGATATATGGTTAAGAGGAAGGGGGGGATATGTAAAAATTTACACAAATAATGGATATAAATTAGACGTAAAAACACACAATAATTTATAAAATGCGTTTATAAAGTTTTATCAAGGAATAAGAATAATAAATATGTATATGAAATAATAAATAATAATTACAATCTTCCCACATGTATTACAAGTGTTATGATATGAGGTATACATTTCATGTAATGCGTTTATTGCATTTAGTGCACTAAATTCAATCTGCCCACTTTATATGTTTTGGGCATAAATCCCGCCGTATATCCCAAACAGGTGAGATATACAAGACAACAGACTAAACAAAGAATACAAGAGCAAAGTATTTGTATTTTGTTATATAACATGCTTTACTATTCCTCTACATTCACGAAATAATCACTAAGTCTTTTGCATGTCTACAGTAATCTTATTACAGTAATTTTATGTAGATTATAATTTATGATGGCGCTATTTAACACAGTGATAAATATCGATTCAACTCACAATAATTTTATTAATATTAACAGTAAGAAACTAAAATCATTATCACAATACTAATATAACATAAAGGCACATAGCAAAATAGTTGCGGGAAAATTACCCCCATTCCTTTCATTTTTTCTGACTTCTGCGGTGCCCAGTGCGGCGTATTTGTCGAAGTTACTCTGCTCTTCCTTTTTTTCCTAATTCTTGAGATTAAAGTTAATTCACATTAGTAGAAACAATTTTGACAAATTCCGCATGTGTGAAATCATTGTTGAAAGATTCGCGACGTCGATGATTGTCGGGGCCATTGCACTAAATTCCCAATCGAGTTACGATCTCTTCGAACAAGACCGGCAGGAAATCGAGTTACACAGTCGAGTATGGCGTACGTTTCAGAGTCGAAAACTTCGCCGGCGTTCTCGTCGTCGTAGTCGCGACGTTCACTCCGGATGTTACTGCTGTCGTTCTCTCGAGGTCTTCGGCGGCGGAGTTTCGACTTTTGACACGTTCCGTATGTAGCGACTACTACGTGTCTCCTTTAACTTTGTCGATGTGGGCACCGACGTTCGCGGCGTGCTTGTTAACCAGTTAAAGCTATTGTGACCGAATGCTAGACGAATGTGAACCGGCTGTATACCGGCGCCTAAGAGACGCATCCGGTAACATCCTAAAACGTCGCGACGTCGTCGACAAGGATTTGCTCAGCAAGTCGTTGAAATAAACTGCACAATCAGCTTTGCCAAATTTTCAGCATATTTATGAAAGAAAAATTTGAAACCTAAGCTCGCAGCATAGACTTTCGCATAACGAATAATGCGTAGTGCATAAGCGATTCAACCAATCAGAATCTTTCCTTTTCTCCCACTCCACGGAAGAGAAGCATTTTACTTGGTTGATTCTCTTATGCGCTATGCATTATGTGCGTTATGCAAAAGTCTGTGCTGCGACCATTATACTGGTAAAGGAGCGAAATTGTAAACTGACTAATGATGGTAAAAATAAATAAAAAATAAGTCGATTTTTTTTAAGGAAAAATTGTTAAGAAAAATGTAATATATGAAATCAATATACATAATTTATTTAATTAGAAAATTATAATTAGAGTCGCGAGTAATTACATTACTGCAATCAACCATTTTATTCTCTCTCTTTCTTTTTTTTTCTTAAATTTTGATACAGAATCACGAATGCATTACATTATTACGTAAAAGTTTATATATGTGTATTATAGATGCGTTTGGCATTGCAAATCGGAGACGTCCGTTTTACCTCCGAAAATCCGAAAGTTTGACAACTCGCATCTTTCTGCTACGTGTCATCTCATCTGCGCTCGGTATTAACATTTCTAGAGCCAATCGAGCTGCTCGATCCATTCCGGATTCAAAGACCGAGCTTTGCAGAGCTAATGCAGATTTTCGCGCATAAATTAAATTCATAATCTGTATATTTATGATAATGTATCCAACTGATTCGTTAATACATAACGTATATTCATCTCTTTTAATACTTCTATTTTACAAATAGTGTATTCAAACTGTTATAATGTTTGAGTCTACAAACGCTCAAACAAATGCTATTAAATAGAAATTGATAGTTTTTAATTTTTTTCCTCTTTATGAATTTGAAATTACGTATTTGAAAAACAAAGAATTTGCTAGTCAATTTTTAAATCAAAGCTTATGTTGCACATATAGAATGAAATAAAATCAAACTGTATTAATATAATAAAGACTCTAACGAATATAAATCAAGTGATATAACTTGTAAATTGCTGAAATTTACTTTCCAATGTAGTATTTTCTTTTAAGAGAACACACCTTGCATATGAGTCTGCTACATTTATATGTAACGATCTATATTTAGTATATAAGACTATTATCAGTTTCTAATAAAGCGAAAGAAATTTTCAATTAATAGGATATTTTTTATTTATTTATAAAAATAAATAATTTCATTTTATAATCTCACCTTAAAGGACAGCTCTGTAGCGTTCGGAATTAATTCTTGGCATTCGGATTGCTCGAAGATCATGTGATCAAAATCGCCATCTGCTAGCTCGCATCTTAGATTGCCGAATGCACCTTATATTATTTATTACTCAGATATTACCCATAAAAACGGATAGCATCATAAGTGACAGATTATCAGCATTTTTTTCTTTCGTGATCTAGTAATCTTTGTTGCAGAAATCACCAATGTACATATTATGTCATCACGTAAACACGATTTTTAATTTGTAAAAACTAGAGATTTTTAAGTAAGAGTCTGGATAATAGTTTCTTCATGAGACAATAGAGGAGATATAACAGAGGTTATAAAAATAGAGGTTATAAAATGTATTCTCTAATAAGAGTCCGGACATGGAGACAAATATGATGGCAATATTTCGCTCTGTATTGCAGAGTATATAGGAAACAACGTTTATGGCACGTTTACAGCGTATACAACGCCTAAACTGAATACAGCAAAATATAACAAGTTATTATCGTAAAAGTATCATAACAAAATATCTCATTACTCAACAACACATGGCAATAAAAATTTTTGCCAATTTGTATCAATTTTTACAAGAAAAATGCTAGTTATTGTGTGCCCAATTGTAATGTTTATCTACTCGTATATTTGTCTAGTTCAAGATTGTTTTGTCAGAAAAGAGTTGAGAGAGACCAGACTCTTACATAAGATCCTCTAGAATCATGTAGAGTTTATTAAAGCCTATATGTTCTGCGATACAGAATTAAATATTGCCGCCGTATTTGTCTAGAATAATCAGATTTTTTACTTGAAGGTAATAAAAACATTATAATAATAACATTATAATAAATATTATAATAAAAACAATACAGTGCATTGCGATAAAGTGGAACAACAGATGATAACATTTTTTTATTTTCTATGTAGTTTTAATGAATTTCCTGAATATTACATAATGCAATGTTCAAAAAATGAAACAAAAGTAAAATTTTAATCTTATAAGAATACCTAATATTTGAATACAATACGGAGTTTTTAACTCGCCGTTACCTCTTTAATTCTCTCAAAACTTCTTTAATTGAATAACTACTATCCGAATTTACGATTCGATATAAATTTTTTCTCGCTTATGGTCTCTTTCTCCTTCTTTTTTCGTCTTCATAGAAATAATAACATTTTATTAAAAACAAACTTTTTACTCTTTCGTTGTATGAAATTAAAATACCGCTGCAAATTCATTATTTTTTGGAAGTTTCACGATTTTTATTGAAAATGATCTACAAAGAAACAGTCTAAAATATCGATTATTCTTATGCAAAGAAACTTTCTTAAGTTATTCGTTTAAATATTTCTATTCTGCTTGTTAATCTTAACACAATTAATCTCCAATTATTATAATAGAAGGTAATAGAATAAAAAAAGAAGAATATTTAAATGACTATTCAACATGATATTTGAATTACTATCTAATTTAGCAGCATTTAGTAATTAACCTAATCTAATTAATTATAAATTAGTCAAAAGATGGAAAAGAAAGAAAACAATTTTATAAATATATAAGAAATATAATTTAATCTTTAATAAAACACCTACATTTGTGCGAAATATGTAGCTTGGTTTTTATTAAAATGGTAATTAATGACCATTTTATATAATATTTTATTTTATGAATAATTTATACCATTACATTGACTTGCAGTGGATTTAATATTTTCAATTTTATAAAATATGCATATGCAATCAACTACCGCGATCAATTTCTTGATCACAGTTGACGAATTGTCAAAGCTGTCTGGTTTGAAGGATTCATTCTAACGTTAACCCTTCGACTTCCATAGAACTACCCTTCTTATACGCTCGCAGTCATCTTGAGACCGGTCGCCTCTTCTCTCTAAGTCGACGATGGGGATCAATGGGCGAGATGAAACGCGTCGCGAACAAGGAGTTCCGGAGGGTGAAAAAAGAAAGGTGATTAGATCTAGGAAAGGGGAGAGCACAAGCTTCGCCAGCACTAACCTCCAGCAGGGTGAGCTTGCGAATTCTCTCATGGCATGGAGCCGATAATTAACAAGCACCGGCTGTCGAGTCACTTAGATTGCTCGCTATCGTCGTTTTCATCGTCATCGTTTCCACATCCAGTTACATCTAAGTTAATTATTAATGAGAAAAGTTTGCATTTATGAATGCGAGCGTGTTTCAATACTATCATTGGCGGCAGACAAGCAGGCAGGCAAGGTATCTGTCTCCCCGTTTCTGCAGTTCGATCAACCACGTTAATAAACGTCACGAGCCGAGCTATCTCACCGCTGACCGTGTCTCTCGACCCTTTACGAGTCCCCTCCTGGTCCACCCCTGACTGGTATCGACTCACGTATTGTTCGTCACATGGTGTTCGCCCCTCATACATGGCCACTCTGCATCGGTACTCGAAGCGATCTCTCTTCGCGATATTGTTGGCTACAACGCGAACAATCGAGTCTCTTTCTCTCTCACTCTCTCTTTATTTTTATTTTTGCATGATCGATTTACGTGATCCGTTTCATCTTTCTACTTTTTTCTCTTTTTTAAATTTCTAGTTCTTCAGAGCAACTAACGCTTCATTACGCTTGTCAGAAATATGCTACAGTAAAAACTTAATATTTTATTTTACAGTTGAATTTTAATATTTATAATGAATATAAATTCACTATAAATATTAAAATTTAAATATTTATTTATAAATAAAATGAGGGAAATAAAAAAATAGACTTAAAACACACACACACACACACACACAAATATGTATCTTCTCTAATTCACATCTTTTCTTTATTTTAATTTCACATTAATAATAGATATTTTTTATTTTAATTCTACTTAAAATTTATAGTTAATATAATTTTAGTTGCATTTTCTCTCTGTACATTATATTTTTTATATATTTATATTTGCTATAGGAAATTTTATAAAATATAATAAATTCCTTGCTTTTTCTTCTTTTTTTCTCTGCCTTTCTTGTTTTTTTCTGTTTCTCTCTTTTATTTGTCTGTCGCTCTTGCCGTCAACTGACGATGTTTTGACGTTTGTTTCAAAATTGTTACTAATTGGAACGGCACGAAGTTTTTTCTCGGTTCGCGTGTCGACTCTTGTTGCGCCAGGATTGTTGTATCAAACGTTAAAAATAATTATCTGCGACGTAACGAGTGGGCGACTTTCATTGAAAGTTGTTGCGTAAATCTGTCATTACTGAAATCAGCAAAGCATTGCAATTTTTTTTTTAAATAATCGCAATCCTTAAAATAAAATTCGTGTAAAAATTATATGTATTTCGACTTGATAAATGTCGTTATCAGTGTCAATTTAATTTAACAATTAATCTGTTTATTAAATAACAATATTATTACTTGAAACGTAAAAAGAATGAACTTATTGTCAATTAAATTGGGAAATAGCAGCATATCACTTTTTTATTGTTTAATATCAAAAAGTATTATGAGCAGCGTATATATCTCGTGAGATACTTCTTAGAACAGAAAAGGAGAAAATAATAAGAGCGTATCTTTCCAGAATAAAAGTGCTCCGAAAATATCTTGATCGATATTCTGGAAATGTCCTCCAAGGAGTAAAATATTCTGAGAGTATCCTATGAGAACGGAAGATATTTCCAGATTATGTTTCAAGAATATTTTCAGCTTAACACGATATTTCAAGAGAATGGTGAGGAACGTGCTAGGGGAGTCTTGCTAATTATAGGCAATCTTTGTTAAGTTGTATACAGTTGCATGATTTATCTCTTGACATACGTGCGCGGCAGGTCGACGTTTAATTATAAATAATTAACCCGATTCTACAATTAGCTGTTCATGAGCGAACGTCTATTTGTGTTTTGCTCGTTCGATCACGCTTTTCATGAGAATTAACCGTCACGGCTAACGAATAAATTTGGTTCCGCCTGTATTGAGAGAAGGCTCGAGAAATAGAGAGGATGAAGAGTGGAATCCAAGTTGGGCTAAGAGTATAAGTGCGCGCGGATAACATTGGTCGGGGGAGGGGGAGGAGGGGGGTGTCGGAGGATCCCGCAGAGCTCCTCGTTTCTGCCACTGTCGAGAGAGGGTTGAGCTTCCTATGGTTTAATTGGGCGCGAAATCATTTCCGATGCAATACTCGCGCGGACGCAGCCGCGATGTCGAGTAATCACCGTAAAAGCTCGACTTCCCTTCCCCCAACTCTCGATTCTGCCATCATCTACTTGCCCTACCGCTGTCTCTCCCTTCAACCCTTTCCCTTCAACTCTCTCGTTGAATCGAAGAAACCACCGAGCTCCCAATCATTGCGTGTACTATCGTGGTCGAGTATGCATCTGTCGATTTTGCGCATTCCAACCGTTAACGACGTATTCGAGGTGCATTCAGCGTGATTAAAACGGTTGCTTGACTGCACAAAGGGAAGTTGTTATTACTTTCGGCAATGTATGTGCTGCAACATAAAAGTTGAAAATGTTAACTCTGTACTATTTAAAGTAATATGCATGGAAAGCCATGAACTATTAGTTTGACTTTTTACGTTAATATTTTTTTAATTAAACCAAAATTTATAAAATTTTCAGGAAGAGTTTATGAGATGCATTTAATTTGCATTAAATTTTGCTTCGACAGAATTTTGAAAGTCTATTTAATTCCGCGTTTAATGGTTGCATATACAGTTTTATTTTTATTTTATCGTATAAGAAATGATAATTACGTTTACATGCGCGATTTAATTCGAATTACCATTGATAATCGGCATAATTGCTGTTGGCGAAATGGGCACAGCATTAATTTTAATACTGATTAAACCGTACACACATACAAGAACTGGATTCGCTGTTTTGGCAATTACGTCGCATTTACATGCGGAAATTGGCGAAGCGTTCTTTTATTTGCTCCATCACGGCATCGTCCCGATATAATGCAGGCGTTGTCATCGTAACGTATCGCGCAATGCGAGCTTAAATGCG
>NW_017305779.1:5937795-5945768 GCF_001594115.1 Trachymyrmex septentrionalis | reverse complement strand
TTTGCTCCATCACGGCATCGTCCCGATATAATGCAGGCGTTGTCATCGCGCAATGCGAGCTTAAATGCATGTAAACACGCGCAGCGAGATGCGTTCGATGAGACTGCACCGGATACCCGCCCCGCCCGTCACGGCCGCAGAGCGGAAATGCGCCAATCGCGCGCCATCATCATCGGGCTTTGGATTTCCGATATTCCGTAATTTCCGAATGGTGGCCGCGCCAGCAGCCGTAGGTAGGCGCCATTAAAGCCACGTCGTAGTACATGCACTGGATGCAAAATTAATTACGGCTAAATGCGCACTGGATCGTTATTTCGACCAAATGAAAACGCTGCTCATGGCGGTTTTGCCAAAAATGTCACTACCACCCTTTTTCGCAAATCGTGACATGGAGAGACGAATATTATAATTAACACACTTTTGTATATAACGTTGAGTTACAAAAGTTTCTATTAATTCAAAATATTCTTTTATGGTCAAAATTAAATCATTTCCGTTTGCAACATAATTTTCTTTATATTCTTATAAAGTAGAAGATATATTCCACGCGATATATGATATTTTTTATAAAAATATTTCTGTAAATACAAACGTTTTTATTTGAATTTTTCCTGTCAGACATTATTAATCCTATTACCGATATAAATAAATTTTTCCGACAAGATTAGACTGTAAGATTTTCGATCAGTTTAATCCTCCATTTGTAATCTGCATTTTTTGGCACAAACGAATTTTTATTCTCATTCTCATTTTTGTTCAAATTTCAATTTTTATTGAATGAAGGTTTTAACATTTCAGTTAGAAAACTAATATAGTAATGTAATAGAGATGTGGAAAAATAACTCTGAATTTTTTTGAAAGCCTAGAATAGTAAATTTGGCTGGACAAAAAAAGCAGATGAAGTGAGTAAAAATATGATTGCTGACGAAGAGATATAAATCTGATTGTTACATAATTGAGATTAAATTTAGGATTATATTTTTCGCACATTTAACAAAAATTTAGTAGCATTAAATATTATATATTTTAAATCCTAAGTTTCATTTTGTTATATTTAAATAGGCTAAATCAATCGGTTAGCAATCGATTTCGACAAAATTGCGTTGTCTCTACAGGTGCATCCTAATCGCATCCTATCGCAGCCGCTTTGAACGGAGATAACTGTAGTTATCCCGAACTCTGTCGAACACGAGCATGTCGAAATGTATCTACACATATATATATATATATTGGTTTAAGCTATTCCCGCCCTTTAATCATCGCGTTAACGTCCACGCCAGTCTCTCGAGTTTGCGAACAACGACGCTCATCCATCGCATATCGCGATGACGTCCGTGCCGATGGAACGCGATCCCTCGCGATGATACCGGGACAACGATATATCGGGGTGTTCGAAATCGGAAGTCAGAGTAGCGGGGTAGTTGGGTAGCCATGAGCAAACGTGATCACAACGGTGGTACGGGCGTATCGGGGTGCTTTGCCCTCTACAGGTATTCCAGGCGAACGTCACGTGCATGGTTTGCAGCCTCTGCGTGAGCTGTCGCACATTCTAACATACCGTTAACAGCTTTGTATTTCATAACTGAAGGCCGACTGCCCCGTCGTCGTACTCCGATAACCAAGCACAACGCAATGGCCGCTAACCGGCTTTGTAAGTCACATCTTCTTCAAAGTTTATTCTAGTGCGCGGTAATGCACTTGCATCTAGAAAGGAAGAGGATAAGAGAGAGAGAGAGAGAGAGAGAGAGAGAGAAAACATTTTTGAAAAAAGCTAAAAAATCAATAAAAAAGTAAAAAGTATCTCCCTTACTGATTTATTAAATCAACGTACCATTTGAAGATTAATTTTTGAGTGCGTATCGTATTTGACTTTAATACGATAGAGAGTATTTACAAAATTTACCTTGAATGAAAATTTGAAATATCGAAATACAATTTTCACCTCTTTCAGGGAATATATCGAAGCGCGTAATATACATCGTATACAATCCGCGTTTATATCACTCATGGATACAAAATGTAAAATAAATAAACATAAAATAGAACGTTTAAATTTACGGGGTGGAAATATTGTACAATATAACAAGCGTATCATTATTTTATGAATAATTTTGGCTCCGATTTAAAAATTTAATTAAATTATTTTATTACTGCTAACTTTCCGCTGATTTATAAGGAATATTGTTTTAATCGCACAATCGATTATACTGTCTCGGTTATTTTCGCTCGCAGTGTATTTGAGATGCCTCGCTTCAACACCGTCGTTGGGATTGATTATGTCATTTGCCCAGGTCGTTCGCCCCATTTGTCTTGGTTATACAATACAGAACGAGTTCGTTCGAACAAATAAATGAACGGCAGGAAAATAGCTCGCTGGCTGAATCGTCGCATTAAAGCGGCGCGTTGCGTCTGTCGTTATCAGCAGTTGACTGCAATCATCTAGCGAAGGGCGGCTTGCCCAGCTGCTACCCTCTACTCAGAGTCTTCTTTATGCGCGCAATTTACGTTAAGCAAATTAACATTGATCCACTCCCGCGTGCATCTCTCGTAGGACTTTCTCGTAGGACGTTTACTCGAGCGCTCAATTTTTTAGAGAACGTCATTGGGGAATTGTTTACGCCTTTCAGTGTACGTGTGCTATTATGGTTATATGTAGTATAAAGTCGAAATTATTAGTATATATATAGATTATATCATATATTTAAATTGAGAGAAATTTAGACAGTTTCATGGATGAAGCTTCATAAATGGTTAATTTAATATATCATATATAGTTGAATGACATAATAAAAACTTGAACATCATATACCTATTTGTTAGAAATGATTGAAATACAAGATCGTCTAAAAGCCAAACAGTGCAGAGTAGGTTTAAAGCCATTATACTACCACCGCGGCGAATGGTATCGTGCGAAAATCCAATTAACCTACATGCACCTCGTAAAAGTATATATCGGAGCGGTATGCCGCTCTGCTCGAGGCGATGCGTTTTTATTTGTGCGTATTTCATTCGAAGAGCGTATTATTTCGTGATAAAAATTCATTCACCGCGCGAGTTAATCCTTTTGCATCTAACGCGAACGACAAGCGTATTTTTTCGTCATTTGTAATACGCAAACGTGTAGTGCAATCCTTCAGTGTTGATGTCCATGCGATACGTTTCGGATTACGATTTCAGGATTATTTAATACATCATCACTAAAAAAAAAAAAACTAACGGCGTTCTTTTTTTCAAACTTTAAAGTAGAGCCCATGAAAAATTCCAAATCCTTTTACGAATGAACAAATTCTGCTGTAAAAGAATAAAATCAGATCCCTCCGCTTTAACTGGTATAAAAAATTAATAAAATAGCGAGACGTAAAATGAAGAAACCGCATGCAGCTATCGAAGAAACGCTCTAGATTGGTTCTCGGAGAATTAATTTTATATTGTATTTTAACATCGATCCATCATTGACGATTGCCACTAAACGAAACGTCGGCGTCTTCGTGCGGCGCGAAAACGCAAACGTGAGTAAACGGACGTCACGAACGTGACTCGACTCGGCCGCTAAATTATGTCACGTCGACGATCGGAACGGCATAAATTTCTGTCACGCACTGAAACGCGATGAATAGGAAACGGCTGGGAAAAACAACATTTGTAAAGTATATATCGTGAATAAGAATATTTATTCTCATTATCCCCGTTGCACGGTGACTCGCGTGCAAAAATTCACTCGCGCATGAAATCTTCTTTCCGGCCCGGCCGGTGCGGTAAGAGTGAAACATTATTTGCTTTATCACGAGATTTACAAGAACCATGTAATCAACGAGCAGGTAACCGTTTCCACGCGCTCCGCCGATGCGCGTTTAATCGTCAAAATTAAATCTTCACCGCGGACGAACTTGGTGAGTTCTCAACTTCACGCGCGTGAGAGAGAGAGAGAGAGAGAGAGAGAGAGAGAGAGAGAGAACGCGATAATTACATCGGGAATATACTTCTCTCGGAGGTTACAACGAGGGGATAAGCGAGGGGAGTAGCTGGGCGTTTAACTCACTCGGTCGCATTCGATAAAAAAAAAAAGAGAAAAAGGGAGATAAAAAAGAAACAAAAAAATAGAGAGAAAAAGAGGAAAAAGTGTAACGCGACACGAATGCGTAATCTACAGCGTGGACGGATCCACGAAGGGATAATAACCGAGCCGTCACCCAATTTATCCCATAGAGCTCGATACGAGATTGGAATGGCTTCGCGGGCGAGAGAGAGAGGGAGAGAGAGAAAAAAATCGGCAAATACTCGCCCGCAATGCTGATGCATGTGGTCTTTTTCTGGTGTACCTCCTTTTTTGTGCACCTGAAGCACCCCATCTGCGTGCTTAGAGATGGCGTTTTAAATGGATCCGCCGCGATGGTTTTACGCGTTTCCGTCGTCCATATGGAAATAATTGCGATTGGCAAACTTCGATAACCAAATGCGAACGACAAGTAGATGATAACCCATGAGAAGTTGACCCCCTAACTTTTGAAAAATTTAACTTTTTATGTATAGTCTATTCGGTTGCTCATCATTTACAATACATGACGTCTACAATAGAAGTAGTAAGCCTTAAGCCGTAAGAAATTGACCAATCACAGTCGAATGTGAGGAGAATAATCGATTGTGATTGGTCAATTTCTTACGGCTTAAGACTTATTACTCTTATTGTAGACATCGCTTTACTCGAAATTTACTGAACTCCTGGAGCAAAACGAAAATATAAAATTACTCGCTGATTTTTTTGTATCCGCCTATTAAGAAAGATTCAATATAGCGTTTCTGAATTTCCTTGCGAATCCCGATCGATCGGCCGATTTTATTTTTTATTGGCGCGATTATATCGCCGGCTAATGAAGTAATTTATTTTTTAAATGGTACCAGCTCCATATAACGCGTACTATTTACGTGCTCGCATTTATCGGCCGATGCAAAAGACAGCATATCAGAGTGAGAGAAAACGATATACGTACATCGCACGTTCTTTCGTGGTGCCTTGTCAAACTCCGTCTAATAATCGTTATCGATTATATACGAGTGAGATATGCACGAGGATGTGAGATACGTTGGGATAAACGCAGTTTTCCGCGCTTCTGTACATACGTACACAGAGGCATATATGTTCTCTCTCAGACATACCTGCACATAAATACTCGCATATCGGCCGATGCCCCCGCAGCCGATATGTAGGTGCATTATTTCGCTGAGGCATCAGGCACCGTTCCTGTTCCAGACACGAAATTAAAGCGATCGATCGCCGTTGCACCGGATGCACCACGCTGCAAGATACCCGTGCCGGTCGGCACGAATTGATGAGCAATCGACGATTTATCCGCAAATCTCGATGCAAATTGATTCCATTTCGTGAGCGAAATCGCCAAAGGAGCGTTTTACATAACATGCATTTTTTCACAAGCCTGTCGTATTCGCTTTTTAAATCTTCCTCAAAAATTTATCGCTGGCTATTTCACGTGACATTTGAAATGATATTTTACTTCAGGAATATTTTACTTCAAAATATCTGACATGAAATTAAAACATAGATTTAAATATTTCTCCACTGTTTATTATTAATTAATTACATAATTACATATCATGAATATTATTAATATAATATATTACGCATTTAATTTTGTTAGGGCTCTGTGAATTTATCTACATTTATAATGATGTAAAATTTTTTTTTATTATAATAAATTACAAATTGCGGTAATAATTTTACTGTAGGAAAGAGTTAATCGAGTTGCTTTAGAGTGTTGTTTTTTATTAAATTTTCTATTTAAAAAGAAGTGATTTTAAAGATTAATTCGATTGTTAATGTGTCTTAATAATAAGACGCCATAAAACATTACATCATATTGCATTCTGCAACGATTACATGTCTCTAGTGCACTCGACTTGAAAATGATCAGCTACCGGTATTATCGTGATACACTCGTACGTGAAAATCAATACAGTTTTCCAGGGGAATGAATTTCCGGCGACAAATACACGGCGAAATAGAGAGAAAGAGGAGGAGAGAGAGATCATGCCATCGAAAATCCAATTATATGTGATTCGGGCGCGATATCGCAACAATAATTGGTGACGCATAACATTATACACCCGTTGCACGAAAATTCAAAATTAACCTAGAATCACGGTATATACGTTGGTTGCTGCCCTAGTCTTTTAAAATAACCATCGCGTTCTATAATTAAAACTACGTGGGCATAATTTCGCCAAGATTAAAGTTATTTCCCTCGCTGTGTATGGAAGCAGTGGGACGCGAAATTCGCTTCTATAATTGTAACTGTATTATTCTTCTATAACTTGAAAATAAATTTACAATTAGTGTAAAAAATATATATTAGTTATGCGCCGTATAAAATTAACGTTTTATATTGCGATAAAGATCGGTTACGTTCACCGACAGTTTTATGCGTCGACGAGCGCAAAGAGCTGCGAATTATTTTGGCGCTGTATCGTAGATAAATCGGAAATGGAAATGTATTCGATTCGACAACAATGGGACGAGGAGAGATTGTAACGTATAGTGAATGCAGCGAGCGTAACATTCGCGTAAATGAATGAAAATCATCCTGCCGCATTTTGCACATGCGAATGAAAGAGTGCGCGTCGACAGTTCTCGTTAGCCATTTCTCCTATTCGTATAGTCTGTTTAAGAACAATTGATATTTACGCCAATTAACGTGAAAAACGGATTAACGAGCTGAACAAAACATTGTTAACAATAATCTGCTCATATTTTAAACACTTGCACGTTTCTAAACAATTATTAGACATTACAGATGAACGATAATAATTAAACTATGTGCATTGTTACATATCAAAGGAGCAATGAAAATCCAATTCCTTGAGTTAAATAACATTATTTTTAACTTTTATATGTGTCAAAACACAAGTCAATCCATTTCAGTGATTAAATTGCTTAGTTTCAAAGTAAACAAACGTCCACATTAATTCATTTAGCAAATAATAATTATATAGAATTAAATTTTTAATTTTCTTGAGTTACTTTGTTTAACCCCATTGTTTTAATTAAATTAACGACATATTGAGTAGGAACAGTGGTGATCTATAGAAATGATGATCTATAAAAATAACTCAAATTGGATATAATTTGACATTATGAATTTAACAGTGTACAGTTGGATATGAATTTAGAAATACTATTATAATTATAATTATAAATATTAGAAAATATTTTCTCTCTGTGACAACTATGTCATCTGTGGAAAAGTTCATTCTAGATAAAAAAAAAGTATCAAACGTCTATTCAGTATAATAATTCTCATGGCGAGCGATAAAGTCTCGTCTCGTTCTATCACCTGTGACGGCGATGCGACATTCGAATTCGCTCTGCGTTTTTCAATGCGGCGCATTTAGTGACCAGCCGGTTATTGTTTCTCGGCCAACAGCTCGAGTTGCGCCCTTATCGCAGTAATAGGGTTTCAGCCTGACGCTGAATTTTCATGAAACCGCTGTGGATCGTGTCCGGTGTGGAATAACGCCCAGCGCCGGCTCTGCCCGAATGAAGCGGGAATAAATTTTCGCGATTTGGACACAGAGAACGGTGCGGCTCTAGCGCAATATACGGACGCTTCCTCCGAATATGAGAGCATCGAGCTGGCAAAACGACCGATTGGACTAAAATGAATTCACGATTCAACCGGAATACACGGTCGCGGCCATTCAAAGTCGTTCTTCGCGAATTAATCGCGGTCCGCGTGTGCGAATGTGAATTTGTTCGCATCTTTTTCGATCGAGTGGCAGAGAAGTTGAGCGTATGTGAGTATGATAGAATATATCATATCAGAATAAAATGCAGGAATTGTTTTAGAATTACACTGATCATTAACATATATCTATTTTCTATTCTTTTGATATCTTTTACTTATATAACTCAGATATCAAAGGAACGTTCTGAAGAACATCCTGAGAATGTCCCACCGTTC
>NW_017305779.1:5926048-5937695 GCF_001594115.1 Trachymyrmex septentrionalis | reverse complement strand
ATTCAAACTTGATATATATATATACACACACACACATATATATATATATTATCAATTTAATTCAAATCTCAATTTGAATTGTTTTAATTATTTATTTACAGGTTCATCATGCATAAACGCCTGCTCAATATATCGTCAATTTAACTAAAACAATGCAATTAAACAATTTAACTCAAGAAAATATATTAAATTTAATTCAAATTTAGTTTATTATCTGCTAAATGCATATTTTATATTAATAAAACCGTTTAATTTGAAACTAAATAATTCAATTCGAGAAATGAATTGATCTTTATTTTGATAAAAATCAAAGTTAAAAATAATAAAATGTTATTTAAAAGAATTGAATCATTGTATCTTTTTGATATTTAACAGTATAGTTCTAGTGTGAAAAATATTCTTTAGAAATATTTTAAAGGTACATTCAAAATTTGTTAAAGAATATTCAAATTATTCATACTATATATAGATAGTATCACAATATTGACGTCAATAATAATTATTACTAATAAATATCACTAATAAATATCTTTTTACATATCTGGAACTATTATTACGCTCAATCATAAGATAATGAAACTAATCCGATAGAAAGGATAATTGCCATCGATCGTGCTGATTATGAAAAGCGGTCAATCTGGGATTTTATCACAAAGTATAATGTGACAAGTATAATGTGGGATAATCAATCCACGCTCGCGTCGAATAATTATCCACTTGCGTGTTGCCGCGATATCGATTCTTTTGAATCTCAATTAAGCATACAGAGACGTAAAGGGTCTTCTCGTGAACCCCGTCATTCTGCGGTCGATGACTGACGAAATGAGAATGCAATCGCGAATCCTTTATGACAAAGATAAAAGCCGCAGGAAAAAAGTTGATGCCTATGATCGTCACCGGTAATCATCGGTATGCCAACAAATTAAGTCCATTCGGGGAAAGAGGAAACAAAAGCTCCTCGCTAAAACGAGTGTCGAGTACTCCTTGTGATGAGATCCGCCAAAGTTTCATCGACGGAAGTTCAATCCGTTGATGCACTTAACTTTAACTTTGAGCTTTTTGAGAGTCATAGAGTTTGATTCAGTCGAACTGAGTAAACGTGGGTGAAAATATCGAAGCCAAGAGATGTGATGTGCATTCAAGTTTATAATTAATTGTAAAAATCAACTTCCGCATTTTTTATGTGAGTAAGACATTTGTATAAGTATGATAAGCATAGGACGATAAGAGAAGTTGGATGTGTGTGTGTGTGTGTGTGTGTGTGTGTGTGTGTGTGTGTGTGTGTGTGTGTGTGTGTGTGTGTGTGTGTGTGTCAAGAAGGGCAAAAGAGATCCGAGACGCAAGAAGAAATTGAGAAAACCAAACACAGAAGAAAAGACTATTTTTAAATCAACTGTAATATCGATATATAATATTGTAATTTTCCTTCACAGATTTTAATCTCGATTTGCTTAAATTTGTGTTAATGCAAGTATCATTGCATTCAATTGAAGACTTGCTTAATAAAAAAAATCTTGCCTTAATACAAATTCAATAAAATAAAAATCAAAATTTTGGAAGCAAGGCTGGAATATTTTTGCTTATATATGATTGATTTAAGAATAGTCTTTTGTCTGTCTGGAAGGGATCAAAAAATGAAGTGTACAGAGGTTGTCCCCGATCGATACAGGGCCAGCGGGGCACACGGGCATTCTAATGAGCATGCATGCGTGCGGGAGACGTAACTCAGTCCCTAGGGGACTGCGTTAATTCCGGGAGACCTGATTAATCGTAAACAGGACTATCGTGCAAATAGGCGCGAGATAACCTGACCGTTCCGCGTCCCACCTCTATCTGCCGGCATATCCTCTCTTGCGCTCCATAATGCATCCTGATGGTGGACGCTTCGATTGGCCCCATTCCTAGATACGGAGTGTACGGAGTTAAGTCCATGGAGCATGCGAGAGCAACGGCGAAGCGGTAGTAGGATCCTATCGATTTAATTACGATCGATCCATCAAGCCCGGGATAGCCCTCCGTGCCGATAGCGATACGGAACGACTGAACGGCCGCATCGTCGCGGCTTGCCCTAAATCTCGAAAATGCACGCCTCGCGATCGTAATATCTGATCGTTGCACCGGTTCGCATACGCTAGTTTCGGCGACGATGATATTCCCGATTTCCTCTGAAACGATAAAAGGGAATATACCAAGCGAAATGATTTCATCGTAAAAAGCATGAAAAAATCGAGAATGAAAAAATACGATGTATTTTTGCAGAGCGACAAAAAAGTTTACAGCATATTTATACGGTATAAAATAATATTTGCGTTTCTTTTACGCATTAAAGAAAAATATTTGCTGTATCTCGGTAGAGAATTCGAGAAATATAACATGTATAATATATTCTTAATAGATGGATTTTGCATCCATTTCGTCTGTTCGAGACAACGAACAATTCATGAAATAAATGCACGACTCGTAATTATATAACGGATTTTCCCTAGTCAGTGTATAACGTTCAGTGCATCATAATACGGGGCCTCGTTTACGATGATAAATTGCATAACGGCATGGTACGGCGCTGCATCCCCAGGAAGTTATGGATGACCGAGTTGCATCGCCCGACTGCATAGCGACGTAAATGTATCGCAACGTCGCGTTAACGATGGAAAATCTCTTGATGCGTCAAGAACAAATCTGTATTGTATCGCTCTATTTCGAATCTATTACGACCCATTGAAGGAATACGCATATCACACATCCCTGTTACCCCGTTCTTGAAAAACTCCAACCCTGCGTCATCTCTCGTCTTGTGACAAAGAGAAAGAGCGAACGCGCGTGAAGCCGATTATTAAATTGCAAAATAACTAGCTGTGCTATCAAGATAGAAAAAAATAGAGAGATAGATAAAGAGAGAGAAAGAGAGAAAGGGATAGGAGCACAATTTAAAGGCGATAGTGTGATTCGCCGCGTACGGCGACTCTATCGTTCATTGAGCAGCAACTCTATCGATATCAGTTTTTATTCCCTTTTTTGCGTGCCATATCTATTCGAGGGAAACTGCACGAACATTTTGTATTTTATCCCAGACGCCCGCGTAGAATTCCGTGGAGAAAATCTTTATCGTGCGAGGGGAGAAAAGAGAAAATTCTTTTGTCAATCGACGTCGAATGATCCTTATAGCACGCGCTTACTATCTACGTTTTATTGCGTTCCCGGCTCGAATTTCGAAGGGTATGACATTTCGAAAAATCACCTCCTTGGACGACGTCGACGGCTTTATTGGATGTGAGGAGAAGAAGATGTCTTCGTGGTTTTATTACTACAAGTGACGAATATTTATGTAAAACTCCTCTGCACGCTACTATTACTCTCTGCCTTTCAATGTAATTTGAAAGCTGTCGCTCGGCAAAATCCGACTTTTATGCATTTATTATCCCTTTCACTTTCATGTCTATCTATATCTATAGAAAAATGCAAGAGCCGATACCGAGTAATGGCATCGAAATTTATTTTTGTTTCCAATACGAATAAATTTTATCATTTATTTCCTCACGCGCTTGGTCGAATAAATCGATTATATAATATTAGGTGTAGTAAAAAGTCATCGCGTATTTTTTAGCTCAAAGTTGTATATACAATATCTTCGTCAATGATGAATGAAATTCAAATTTAAAAAAAGGGTTTTAAAGCTTGAAATCTCTACTTTTAAAAGCTTATCACATTTTTTAAGTTTATACGAGTTTGATAATTTTTACATACCAAAAACTACGAGCTGAAAAAGACGAAAAATTTTCTTCTCACTTTGTGGATTTGTAACGTGTCCAAAACGAATTTGAGAAAATTTTCGATTACATATCGTGAAAGCTTGATACTTTCCCTACAAAATCGTTTTTTTTTAATATTTCTACGACTTTTGATTACTGAGTTATCGCGGATTAAATAAAAGAATTATTTTGACTTTAATTGCTCATAACTCCATTAAAAATTGTCGTATCGTATAATTTAAAAAAGAGATTTTTAAAGCTGAAACTTTACTCTATCAAGATATATTTATATTGTTGGTAAGAAAGTAATTGCGGTTTTTACTGATAGATGTCTTTTAAAAAAACGCGATGACTTTTTACTATACCTAATATAATCTAAAAACTATATATAAGTGCGAGGATGTAAAGTATCCGAGGCGCAATAAGAGGCTATGCTATTTTATGAACGAGATGTTGCAAACAATATCTCAATTTTAAACCGATATGATCGATCGTTTAACTAAGAACATTTTTTCCCCGTATATTTTATCGCCTTTTTTCCTCATTTTTCCCTTTTACATATTGATCTTTACCTTTTTATATTTATATCCACATTATCCTTTTTCACAACACAACAGTACGTTCTTTGATGCGATGTTTCAGTTTTTACCGCGCTCATCGCTACGTTATTTCGCGTTATTCATTCATACGGGATAAAGTCCGACGCGGTAGGTAACGAAAAAAAATATCGCGCCATACTCGTTTTTATATCGCGCGAGCGTAGCCGAGTAATAGCGGCAGCCGAGTTTTGCAAATAGACGACGGCGTAATATCGCGCATAGGTGAAAAAACGCCTTCAACTCGCGCTACATTAAATTTGCAGCGATAAGGGAAAAGGAAGAAAGAAGAAAAAGGAGGGTCGCGTTGAAGGAATTTACTCTTCGTGGCGCGGGCGCCCTTTTAATTGTATTCGGTGCAATTAACGACGCGCTGCAACGCGTAATGAACTATATATTCGTGGCACGGATGGTCGCGAATGCACATTCACGCTCGGTTTTTCCGCCCCTTCCGTTTTCCATATATTGTATTCTGTCCGGCGATTGAAAATAATTTATAATTATAACCATAGTTACACGGCGCAAATGCCAATTAGAGTGCGAAACGAGAAACGCGAATGCACTCTCGGCGTGATAACGCCTGCAAAATGTCTATCATTGAATTTCGCTACCAACGTTGGGTCGCACTCTAAATGCACTCTTCCAACAATAACTTTAATTTGCGTATAATATGCAGTATTTTCGATATGCATGATGCAACACACAGGGCACTCAATGATCGCATGATTTAATAATGTCGAATTTTTTCAGTCTTTTCATTAATATTATATATATATCTATTTACATATTGTTGCTAGACATTAACCAGACTATAATAATAAATATTAATTTAATCGTAGCACACATGAAAAAGATTATTTTGCCGTAATTTTGTTTTCTGTCAATGCAACGATGCGTTTTTCCGATAGATATCCAATTTCCTTATCTATCGTGATTTCTCAAAGCTTTCAGAGCATCGTAAAAAATTTCCAGTCGATTTGCATTTATGTATCAGAACATCTTGTTCCTCCGCTCGCATAGCTCGATTAGAATTATTGATTCCGATAAGCGGGAGCTTCTGCGATAAAGCCAGATAAGTCAGCGGAATTCTCCTCGATTTAAGAACGCATAATAACTAGTCGATCGGAAGTAATTGCCATCTGGGACGCGTCGGTTAGAAATTATCGTAGGAATATCAATGAATGCGGAAGTTTATCTGCGAGTACGCTTATTAAATCGACACTTCGGAGAAAATATCTCCTTAATCTGAATAATTTCCATTTATCGTTCCTTTTTTTTTTATCTTTTATTCGATTCTCTCACTATAAACGTCGATACTGTAATCGAAAGTTTTTCTTCTCTTTTTAACGGAATTAAGTTCAAGAGCACTCTGAACATTATTCTTTACTCTAAGCATTAGGGACTTTTCGGCTGTACGTATTATCAGTTAAAAAGTATTTGTAAAAAAACAGCTAAAAAATAATATCAACTAATAATAGTCAACTAATTTTTCTCATAAATACGCCCTGTAACTAACTACAAAAACAAAGTAACAAATAATTTGGCTTATAATGACTTTATGCAGTAAAATGACTCTATTTTGCTGCAATTTTAGATAAATAACTTTTGAACGAGTAAGTAAATCCAAATAAACTTTTGCGAATATTTATTAAAATTTTGTTAGTATATGTACAATATGTAAAAAATATAATTCGTAATCGCTATAATCTCATCAAATTTTCAAATAATTACAAAACACGATTTGCATACATAAAAGATTAACAAAAAATTTAAATAACTTCTAAAATCAGAGTATTGTGCTGAAATTTTATACAGATATTTAGACGTAATGATAGAACAGTCTATGAAATTTTTGTATTTTTGATAATATATTTCGACATGTGACATAATTAATAAGATCCAGTAATGATATAATGTCATATATGCTTGAGTATAATATTTGAACATTTTATCGTTTCTATTCGTATCTCTCTCTTTTCCTCATATGTAATTCATGTGTACAACGATCTGTTTCCTAAGCTTGGGAGAATTCAGCCAGAGTGCTCAATAAATTATCTCTTTCTCTGGCTCTCCCTCTTATTCTCTTTATGGCGGCTTTTATCGCGAGTTCATTCAGTGTTCCTGTAAGTAATGAATTTCTTTCGAGCGTTGCGCAACCCTTCCGTCGCTCAACTCTTTCTCCTTTTCGGTGCACATCGACATGCTCATCTTATGGTTTTTCTCGAGTCGCTGCTTTCGTAAATCGATTTTCCATTGTATCGCGGCATCGAAATATTCCCGAAGAGCTTTGCGCAGCCACGGGGCATTATGCTAATTTGACGTGTTAGTAAGCCGATGGCGTCGAGAGATAAGTAATGAACACTCTCAAAAAGAGAAGATTGAGCTTTTTTATTCGTCATTTTTTTAATAATAAATCTAATTGAGAATCTTTAGAATTTGAGCAAAATTAATATTTCATAAATTATTTATGGTAGTTTTATTTTTAATATATTTATTATATTGATTTCTCTCGGTGATGCATATTTTACGAATACAAGTTTAAAATTTAGAAATGTAGCGGCAGATGGAGGAACTTGTTCGAGAAGCAGGTTAGTAAAGCATTAATCGAGCGGATTAACTCCGCTAAGAGGGAAGATTAAGAAAGTTACTCCCAGAAGCGAAAGAACTTAAAGCCACTATTTGCTGTTAAGCAGTTTACGGAAGAACGGTCCAACGATGTCGTCAAACGCTTCCTTTTCCGCACAACGCGCGCACAACTTTTTTTTCCTTCTTCTTTTACTTTCTCAAAGATGTTCCCTAGAACAAAGAATTCTAAGAGAGGATCAGCCGCATTGTGTGCCTTTTCACCAACTCTCAGGTGATTTTCTGAAGTGTTCGGCAGATGCTATCTCCTCGTACTAGTATTCGTCAATAAGTATTCGTGAAACATTTATTCTTTCCTTATTTTCAAATCCTCTTTCTCTCTGGGATATTAAACTTAACAAAGATCTAAAGTGTTAATTATCACTTACGATTGAAATTAATTATAGAACGTAGCTGCTCTAGACGCTTTCTAAATTTTTTAGAGCGGAATCTCACTTTGGAGAGTGAAAATTGAGTCAGTCTTGAAAAGGTGTAGCTCAATTTTCTATCTTTATGAATGAGATTTCACTCTTCAGAGTGAAGTTCACTCTAAAAATTTTAGAAAGTACGACGTAATTTAATTTGTACATTTTATTGTATTGGTAGAATAATTTCTATCAATGTAGATTAACTTTAATCTTAGTTCAACTTAATTTTTATCTTTCTTTAATTCCTAGAAAAAGATGAAGAGTTTGTTGAGCCAAGATTGAAATTAAACTACATTGGTAGAAATGGTCATAGCTCGTGCATTAGTCCGATAAGCTTCATAGATTCGGGTGATAAACTAAATTCCATTTGATTCACGGAAACTCGCCTTTGTCGCAACAGTTACCTCGATTTAGTGCGGTTGACATCGTAACGTCGAACTTGTCGAAAAACTTTGGAACTCACTTGATCGTGACGTGAAGCGCAAACGACAAGCACGGAAGTGGAAAGACATCAAGTTCTAACGATTATCCAAGATACCACTGCACTATTGGAATCTAACTTTATTACACACGTGTCTGTACACATTTCATTCATGCACAAATATATATGTAAATAAGAGCTGATAATTCACAATATAATTTTAAAAATATGTCTAATTCTCTATAGAACATCTTAATCTTAAGATATTCATAGGTTTTTTAAAATATTGATTATCACAGATTATAAAGCTGAATTACATTCGAAACGACGATATATTTTATGCGTGATAAACCATAGCACGTAGCACGGTATTTACCCCAAACAATAGCAAAAAGGCAAAACGGGAAAGTAAAATTGGACAACGAGTGATTTGTGGGAAATGTGTCCATCACGGATATGTTGACCGAGAATATCCAGTCCCAAGGGAAACTCAGGAACCGTTTAGCATAGTTTCTCTCCAAAGAGGAAGGATTTCAAAATGATTGACAGATCGCGCAGATGAGCCTCCACGAACCGTTCACAACAACGATTCAGAATCGTGTACCTCGATAAAGGGGCGAGGGGAGGATTCGCTGAAATATGCATGCATTCCTCCGGTATCGTGATCTGTTTGCTTTGAGTTTCGCGATATTACGAATCGATTTAGTATGATAATGCGATTTTCACACGCACGCAAATATCTGCTATGTCCGTGCATCAAGCGATAGCGGTTGGTTGGATGAAGGATAGAAAGCAACGGATTAATTCGTCTTGGAGTATACTTCTGCCTATTCTCCTTTTTCTTCTGCCCTTCCCCTCCCCCCTCTCTGTCTCTCTACCTCACCTTCGCGCTCTCACCCTTTCTTCTTTCCTTCTCTCTACTACTTCATGGTTTACTTCCTCCCTTTTTCTTAGATCTACGTCTTCTTTTTCTGATATACTCTCTCTCTTTGACATTCCTCCTTCAACACGGAGGAAAGCACTCGCAGTCATTTTCTCCATTTTGCGATTCGATTTCCGCCGATATTGCTGCCGTCTCGCTAGATTCTTCTATTCGGTCGGATGAAGATGCTGCCGAGGAAGATGTATTCGCTTGCGAGGAGAAAAAGAGAGAGAGAGAGAGAGAGAGAGAGAGAGAAAAAGAAGACAGAAGAAGATGAAGGGAATCAGCGGAATCGAGATGGAAAATTGGTACGTTTGGTATGAGAGAGGAGAGAAAGAGAGGAAGCTAGGATAGAGGCGAGGAACGCGCGAATGCAGTGGTGTGCACAGTGGTGTGCACAGAGACGGACAGACGTATGGCGAAACCATCGGAGCGACGTCGACTAATTTCATCGTCGACATCGTCCCCTTTTTGTTTGCGTTTTTTGCAGCGAACCTCGATCGTGGCATTCGAGCGAATACACGGTGCATGCAGCGTCTCGTGCAATTGAAGCCATCTGCTCCACATGATCCGCGTAAGACGGTCGTAGATGTTATCACGCTTCCATAGTATGCTAACGTCCGCAGCTTATTCGGAGCTTATGAGCGAAGAGCTTGCGGCTAATTGTGTCAAGCGGGGTTAAGTCCAGAAATGAACGACCTGACCAGGAGACGTGGAATAATATTTTTGTTATTACTATTTATAGAAAGAACAATTTTGCTGAAATATTTAATTTAGATAGATATATATCTGAAAATAATTTTGTTAAATCATTAAAATGATTATGTAGGATGATTCAACCATAAGCAATGTTGCAAAAAGATTTCGGCATTCTAGCAATCAGCTCGAACGTCCTGCATAATTATTTTGTCATACTCTAATAAAATTATTTTTAAATCAATACCTAACTACATTTTTAGATACTCCAGCAAAGTTTTTTTCGTAGATTTTAGAAACGAAAATCAAATAATTATTACGCATCAAACAGTTATTACAAGATTTTGAAAAAAATAATTTAATTTTTAACTAATTTCTCAAACACACACACTGCAAAATTAAATAAATTTAAAATAAAAATAGATGATTTATATGTATAGTACAGAATAATTGTATTGTAAAAGTTACATTTAATTAATAGCTGTTTAAAATAATATTCTATATACATATATATAAAATGATTTCAAAGTATTTTAGTATTGTAAAAGTAATGTGAAATTATGGCAAGTATGACTTATTTTTCTTTTCAACGATCGCTGCATCATATTGAAAGCGTCATCCAGTGAACGTTTTCCGACGAATGTACTTTCCATGTCAAACTTTTTATTCGATTAATCGATTACAATAAAATGTACATATATATACATCGTAACATATTCTTTAGAATGAAATTAAATATTATGTTTATTTTATAAATAATAAAAATATTATACTTTATAAATAATAAAAATAATATTATCAACAAGATTAATTATTAAGGAGAAGTATGAAAAATGTACGATATATCGATCCGTCTCATTTGTCCGTTAAAGTTAGACATTTATTTCAAATACTATATTCGAAGAGTCGATATTTATTTCGCGAATATCGGAGAATATCGGAATTTGTTATACCGAGTAACGGATAAAATAGAGTGTATACAGCGGTTGGTTACATACCTCTTGTAATTGTTTTAGCGGGTCTGCATCCTAAATTTCAGTGGAGTATTGAAATTTTAATACAGTCGTGGCGATGTTAATAAACGTGCGAGGCAATCTTCCGCATGGATTCTTTATGAGGCAACATCTGCTGCGGTTTCATCCGAATTTACTGAAATTATTTAACGAAGTGCATACATTTGCGTTATTATTTACGTCACACTGTTCTATTCGAAACGGCAGAAAGAAAGTTAAATTAGAAAGTAAATTTCAGAGAAAAAGATCAGAAATTCATGAAATTCGAAATAACTCGATCATTGCGATGTCAACGATCATGACAAAACGTGAAACCTCCGTAAAAGTTAGATACTTTTCAAGTAAAATGGATTGATTCCGCTATAAATAAAATCCGTACAGCTGGCTATTACTTTTTATTTTCAGCAAGCGTAACTTTTCCATGTATAACGTGTCATCTATATACGCGTAACGGCGAGATCTTTAAGCTTGAAAAAGTAACTAGATTTTATGCGAAGCGCGCGGCCGATCTTTTTCCATGACTATACAGCTTGCTCGCTCGTTCGGCTATTCGTTCGGGACACGAAAATCGGCCAACCGTCGCCGGCCGGTATCGAAAAATCGTGGACGCTTGCGTTTTTTTCGCTCGGTACGCGGCGTCGCCGTATTGTTTTTATGAAGTGATGCAGGCTGCTGCTGGATTTGACGAGATTGGAACGAAACCCGTCACGCCGAAGTCGATGGCTTCGCCGTGGATTGATCCGCCTCACGGCTCTATTCGACAGTTTACTGCTGCGTATCCGTGTATGTGTGTATAGCCGTGTGTGTATGTGTGTGTGTATGTGTGTGTGTGTGCATATACATCAATCGGTTGGACCAATCGGACCTCTCGGTGCAACGGGGTCGCAATGCGATTGGTATTGTGAGCCATAACCGAGGGTGAAATTAACCGTGATCCAGATCAAACGCTCCTCTAAACTCTAAGCGCGCGTCGAAATCCAAATCGGTGACATCGTCGATTTGCAATGTAGCCCCAACTGTGAGTTCATAGTTCATCTGCATACACATAGAACGGAGAGCACGTAACGTGCACGTAACGTACGCAGACGTTAAGGGCGAAATTGCATGTTCTATAATTTGAGAAGTTCCGCGAAAGTGCGATTTACAAGTTGAAAAGTGCAATATTGAGAAAGTTGTTAACGATTAAGTCCTTCGATCTTG
>NW_017305779.1:5907757-5925948 GCF_001594115.1 Trachymyrmex septentrionalis | reverse complement strand
TTACAAGTTGAAAAGTGCAATATTGAGAAAGTTGTTAACGATTAAGTCGATCTTCGGAAATATTAAATGACTTTTAATGATATTCGCATGTGAATGTAAATATCGAAATATCAGATATAATAACATAAATGTCCGCCAAAGAATACGATAGACCGATCGGGAAAACCATGAATTCCAGCTGTAAAGCTTCAAGATGTATCTTTATGAAATATTGAAACTCTTTTTAATCATTCGATATGTGAAAATATAACAAAGCGCATATTTCTCTACGAATCCGAGAAGTGTGTTCCGAAGGAATACTTGATGCGAATATACGTGGAGGAGGTAGAAAAATAAGCTAATTCGTTCGTGCGAAGAAACTTTTATTTAATTGAGGAGAATACATAGAAGAGGAATAGCTTAATCAGATTTATCAGCATTTACATTGCGGAAAACGATATCGCGAGAGATTCATACTCCTTTACATAATATTGAATTATTCACCATGTGGAAAGTTCTATGCCAGCAGAACGAACGCAGGATATTCCCTTGAGGCAAATATCCAAGATAATCGTTTGCTGTAATGTACATTGTACGATGTTTTTGCGGACAACGCTTTGATTATCATTGCCGTTAATTAAACTTTAGTCTAATTCCAACTATATATGATCGACGATCCGTGTTTAGTTGAATTTTGATCAGGTGATTTGCCAGCGGTGCAAGTTTATCTAAAGATCACCGAAGTTGTGTATATGTATGTGAACAGAGTATCTATGTGTTATAGATTGCATTAGCGATATCAAAGCATATATTCAATTATAGTTAATAAGGTGAAGAGATCCTAACTGAAAGAAATTAATATCTTAACGTAGGTACTTGAATCCATGCACATTGAGCTGTGTTTCTCTCCATGAATTTAAGGCATTTAATAATTCACTTCTGTTTTGATTAAGTTTGTTATTTAGTGGTAGAGATATTACTGAGATCAGAGCGATAACAAATCAAACAGCATACACTTTTAATGTTTTTTAGCATCAATGTTTCTACTCTCAGAATTGCGAATAGTGGATCTTCACTGCAAATATTTATTATTTTTTGTTAATGTTTATTTATTTAGCGCGACATTTGCTGCTGCAAAAGTTGCATTTTCCATGTTGATTTAGTGCTTTTTCTTTTTCCGACGTATCAAATTTTATCCTTTTAAAAAGCCATTTTTCTGGATTATGTTTCTACATACATTTTACGTCATATATGAATATGATATGTCAGGCTCTTGATTTTTATTTCGAAGGAAAAAGGTTACTTATTCAGAAAAATTATATTATTTTGTATTTACGTTTATGAGAAATCAGATTTTTTATTTAAATTCTGCTATTATATGTACATACTTTTTTTAAAATAATTTTCTTAATATTTCTGACTTAATTACGATGTAAAAAATCGCTACCGACAACACCTTGCGAAAGTTCCGCACGAAAACATGCGCGAAACCGAAGTCGAAACTCGCGCAATTTACTCTGCAGTTCCTTAAGTCAACATTCTGTAGCAGTAGCTTAAATTTAAGCCGTGCCCAGCGACTATAGCATCTTAATTACAATTTAACGCCCCTTAATTTACCAGCAGCGAGGTTTGCCGTGCCACACAGTTTCTACGACCGAATGGTTCAGCAAACAGTTCATTGCAGATCTAGAAATAATATTGCAATACTATGTAATGTTAGATAAGAAATTCTGATTACTCAGACCTTCCGTGACTTAATCCACGAGGCTGAAGTTGCGCTTAATATATACATATCATACTTTCAAATTTTGTATCAGCACTTGTCTCTATTGAATACTAAATCATATATAATATATTTTAAGAGAAAGAAGTAATCTTAAACTTTATCTTTATTTAAAAAAAAAACACTAGATGTTTTTCCGTAAAAATATTATTATTTATAATATTATGACTAATGTATGTATTCATTATCCACCAATAATGAAAAGTTCGATTTCAACTAACTGCTTGAAAAAATAAATTTACAATCAATCAACATTTTCTTAAACACAAATTAATAAATTATTCTTAGGGATTACATGATAAATATCAATTTTTATGAACAATATATGTGCAGATTAATTTTGAGAAGTCCTAAATTCTACAAAAATCTCTTTGAAATATTATAAAAGAATATTATATTATATTATAAAAGAAAATCATATAAATGAAATTAACACACAATACTTCTGACGAAAAATTGATTTCAAATTAATTAATTGAATTCCTCTAAAGTCTTATCAATCTTAACTAATCTTCTTAAATCACAGAATCATCACTCAATTCTTCGATTATACGAAACGTTTGTGAAACTGTCGCTTGTCGTTATTCTAGAACGAAACTGTTGAGAACGATTCGTCTTAGCCGAATATATCAGATTGAAAGGCCGACGACGACGACGGCGACGTTGACGGGCGCGATAAGGACCGGATAAGAAAGAGCAACTAAGAGAGAGAGGATAGATAGATAGATAGATAGCCGGCGTCTGACGACGACGGTCCCTTAATTCGTCACTGACGGTTCCGTCAGTGCCGTGATAATGCCCCGGAGGCTGATGCACCTCCGTTGCAACAGCGCATCTGTAATTAATCAGAGATGCGACGTCCAGAATGCAGGCAGCAGCAGCCCTCACGGCGATCTCCCCGGTGGTGGTTACAACGTTTACACAGTCAACGCGGTCCGGATGCATATCCACACCTGCAGTGCGGTGTAGACGTTGTATCGTGCAACGGGAAAACCGGATACGTATGTATATATCAGCGGGGACGCTGATGCCCCGGAAAAGAGAGAGCTCTGAACGTAATTGCACATCGACACACGTATACATCGTGTACATCCTGCCCGATGTGATGACGTCACGTTTCCGCATTGAACAATGGACGCGTCTGTATCGCGCGAGGAACCGTGATCATTTACATTTGCAAAGAGAAGGGATGTTATAATAGTTCTTTTGATGAAAAATTATCAACGATGACGAATTTTAAACGTGCGTATGTGAATGAGGTATAGGATTAATTTCGTAATCCACGCGACATTGAGAAAGAGAGGCTGAAATATTTGACATTCTGTATATTTTGTTCATAATATCTCCATTAAGAAGAATAATGCAAATCTTTATCGCACATTTTTCGTTAAGCTCATGATTACCTATAGTCTGCAAACTATGGGTTATTAAAGCCATAAGCGGAGATGTAAGATGCATCAGAGGACAATGCACGTGACTACGGCGTGTAAATGATGCTACAGCGTAATTACAATGTATATGGGGAAGAAACTTTCTTACACCCGGAACTCAAACTTTCACGATGAGCACATAATGTACAGCCTGCAGAAAATTACCCGTCTTCTTCGCTCAAATTATGTGATAAATCGAGTCTACTCGCAGCTTAAAACTAAACTTTTCACTATCAACGAATAATAGACACACACACACACACACACACACACACACACACACACACACATATTAGACAATTATAATAATATTCCTATATCATTATGATCAATGAGTTCCATGGTCTGATCTTTATTTTCTTATAATAAAGAAAATAAAATTTAAAATTAGTACATCCGTGAAATGCTTAATATATTTTTAAATTTTATATCAAACTATCTCACTTAAACTTAGCTATCACATAGTTAATTGTTTTATAGTGGGACGATCATTATTAGCCGGCGGCAAACTCTATGATTAATTAACTCCTGTTTATCCAGTACATTTGCTCGTACGCGAGGGTATGTACGATGGAATTGAATACACCGGCTATCTCGCGTATATATGCTGGAGGGACGAAAAGGGAACGAGATGAAAGTGCACGCGTCTCTAAATACGAGAAGACCGTACGCATCCGAATGCAGCATCCATGGCGCGTCGATGTGTATTCATTTGTACGACAATTCTCGAGGCGCGTTCACGTCACCAGGCGCAGTCGTAATTATATCGCAAAGTAAATTGCACGCAATTTGCTTTAAATGTTACATCGCTATGGCAATGCAATTGGAACAAATCAGACGTCGCAACTTTTAGCTCTAATTGCCTTCAAAATGTATATTTCATAACAATTTTGTCTCAAATATTTTACTTATTAATATTTCACAATAATTTTGAAATATCTCAAATATTTTTTTAATAGTCCATTTAAACGACTCTATTAATACATGCATTAATAAAATGCATTATGCGGAAATACGAAAGACGATTTCTGAATATTAATCATTAACTGCTGTCGATTGACTGCTTTGACAAGGCCCGTTTAGGTCCAATCTGAGATCCAAAATCTAAGTAACTATAACGAATTCTGTATCTGACTTGAAAAATTTTTGGCCGTTTTAACTTAAATACAGAATATCTCGAGAACAATGCATTGTTGAAAAAAAAAATGATCCAAGTAAGAATTACAAGAGTTGAAGAAGACCATCGGATGATTAGTATCTCAAGAATTGAGACCATCTAGAATACTTATTTCAAATGTAACAATTCGGTTGGTTAGAGTTAATTTTTTCGATATCACTTTAGCAATGTAGCACGTTCTCTTGTGAGATTCGGTAATAATTAATTTGATAACCATCCTACATCAAATTAACAATTTTGGCATCAACATGATGAGAACCATGTCTACCTTAGGTCGAACATGGTGCGCATTGAGGCTGATATAACCAAAGGCGAGGCCAGCATAGTACGTGGTCGAATGAAAATGGAGTGGATAATGCGTACCATCGCATGCCGTACAGTGTACGAGAGCAGTTGTAATATCACAGTATAATGCACCGCGCCGCGAGGGTCATTAGGTCAGATGCATAAACGCGGGTGGTCCTCGACTCCGGCTAATGGTTGAACCGAAGATCATGCGCATGTGAAAAGCACAAGAGCAAGGAGAATGACCTTTCTACAATTATGCGCGATTTCGAATCTGACAAATTGGGATCAAGCAATCGGGGATTACAATCGGTGATTAATCTACACGGACGTCAACCGTCATCGTGTATTTCGCATTTTGAATTAATATGTTTCTGTAATTAAATGGCATTACTTGTGCATTGATTTGTTTGCCGTGACGTGCGCGTTTTACATGAAACATTAAAAATATTTGTTCATTATTATTAATTTCTCATTAGTGTACAATAGCGCTTGAGCCGTGTTAGAAATGGAATCGGGGGCATAAAGCAGCGGGAGGGATTCGATTATTGTTGCGCTCGTTTATTTCCCCGCTGCACGATTCTCACGTAAATGTAAATGCGAGATTGCCCGACGTCACGTGAGAGCATCGAACGCAGCGCAGAATGGGTGGTGAGTGGGCCGATGCGATGGGGTGAGTTGGAGCGTGCGAAATTGCGTATATGTAAATGCGGTGCACATAACAATGGTGCATTATTGTATGCCGATGCGGTAGGTTGCATCGTGCTTGACAGATACGACAATGTTCAATGCGCATCTAATGCTTCGAGAATGCGCGGACAGTGACGAAAAGAATTTACTTCAAAACTACATTGTTCAATCGCTTCGGCCTGACTTTTGAAGACACCGTGTAAATAACTTTGTGTGGCAAACACTCGAGGAATTTTAACTCTTTGCGGTTCAAACTATTTCTAGCACACGATCGAATATTTCATTCTACTTTAATCATCCTAATTTCTAATCGGTTAGTCTAACATGTTGCTTGCATTTGGTAAAAAAAGTGACACATCTTAAAAATAGCAATCTTTTAGGAGTCTTTTTTATATGCTGAATTGGAACATCGTTTTAAAAAAACCTTTTAAGAAATAATAGCATAACTCGAAATAGAATCGTTTTTTTATGTAATTTCAGCACAATATTTTCTCCTTTATGATATCTAATTCAAAAAATGTCTTTTTTCTATAAAAAAATAATTGCAAACTTGGTCAGAAAATAAGCGATATTTCTGCTCTCTAGCGGTAATTAGGAGAATTATAAATATATTATTTTCCAATGAAATATACAGGGTGTCCAAATTTAAATATCAAAATTTAGGAGATCAATAAACTATGAAAAAAAGTTATTAAGTTAAGTAGAGATAAAAAGCTCGTTTTAGAGAAAATCGCAAATAAGACAAAGTGTAATTTTTACTTTTGTACTTTCTCATTACTTATTCACGTTGTATTTATTCACTTGCTTATTGTAGATATTGTTCAAAATGTTGGCCTTTTGCTGCAATGTAAGCACTGCATCCAGTATGGACAGCTCGTGTTGCAGCTAAACACTGATCTAGCGATATTTGGTGCACTGCAGCCTCGATTTGATTTCTCAATTGTTTTCTTGAGTCGATTGACGACGAATAAACTTCCTGCTTCAGGACCACTCACACAAAGAAGTCTAATAGTGTCAGATCAGATGATCGGGGCCAAGGTACTACTCCTCCACGTCCGATCCATCGTTGTGGAAAATGTCTGTCTAGCCAAGCTCGAGTAGTTCTGCCATAATGAGCTGGACACCCATCAAGTTGAAACTATTTTAATCCATTGCTGCAGGTAGATGTCTTCTAAATAATCAAAGAACTCAAGTCTCAAAAAATTTGTATATCTGATTGCATTTATTTGTCGAGTAAAAAAAATGGTCCCACTAGACAAAAAAAGTTTTCATCTAAAAACGGAATTATTATTATTATTGTCTTCGTATACGATTTTAGCGATGATAATACTTTAGGAACAGTGAGAGAACGAAGCAACTACGTATTTTGTCTATCTGTATCTTGCGATTTTTCGCAAAACGAAACAAAAACGAGCATATCTCTACAAGATTTTTCTTCTTAATTTATCAACCCCCTTCACACTCCAGAAGTTTTGACATTTAAATTCCAGACACCCTGTACATATCTTTAGAGTTGATTTCCTATCATTGTCTCAAAAATTTCAATTTTTTAGTTGTATCACTTTTTTATCAAAAGATGATCTATTAAAGTATTTTTATTACTTACTGAATTTATTAAGATCCCAAAAATATAGTCTTGCCGATTATAGATTTATGTGTAAAGAATTATGCGATAGGCTGCATTGTATTGAGTCTCACTCATCATAGAATTGCAAAGAATTATATAATATAAGGAGATACATCCTAGTATTGCATCTGTACTCAGAAAATGATAAAGTAATTTGGATTTATACAGGATCGATTCCAAGACACACGTACGCAGAAAGAGAACCGCAATCGAACGATTACAGAGAGTCGCAGATGTCGCGGTTTAATTCGCCGGCTTAATTGGATTTTTATTCGTGTCGGAGAACACGTCTCGTGCTCCGAGCCGATCGCAATTTTCAGAGCGGAGACGGAATTCATTATGATCGAATTAATCGCGTTCCTTCTTGGACAGTTAGAGGCGCGAGACGCACACAAATGGTGTACAATATACCGTACTTGTTCATGTTGAATGTATTCGATTACGTGCCTCTCAGACGCGTGACTTTGAGAGATCAGGAATACTTTCCATTTTATGCATGACATGTCATTTTACCATTGTTGTTCACCGAATATTAAAGATCAAATGATAATTCGTGCATCATGTGCATCATGCGTGAAACGAAACACCCTTCACGATGGTGCAAACTCGGAATGGCGCACTCGAATTACGATGTAGGTTTCAGGTGACCACGGAAACGGGATAGAGACGTTAAACTTGGCATACACTGCATCGCCGCTTACAAAAATGTCACCGAGGACAATGGAAGAGAAACGTTTGTACTCCGGATATTTAGTTGCGCAAACGTTACGTCAGTCGGATTATATCATATTTCCGTGCTCGCGGCAGTTCTTTGATGTTTGCTAGCAGAAGGAAGTTATGCGCTTTCTTGAGGTGTTCTTCCGAACTGTTTCACATGACGTACATACGTATACATATGATATAAGACAGTACCTTTCTGTGAGCACGAAATATGAATACTAACACTCTTCTTAATAATTTTGTATCATTTTTTTACATAATTCTGAATACGCTTTATTGTATTAATTATCACATTAATTTTATTTTAACATAAAACCATAAGAAGATAGTGTGTAGCAATTAAATTTTTTTTTTTTTAATTTATAGTTACACATCTCAAATTGCACGGCTGTTTCTCACTCGTAATTAATTACAATTTCATCGAATGAAATGGCAAGTCGTGTAAAAAAACTTTTTCTACTTCTGACATGTAATGTAACTTATATAGGAACTTATATATACAATATATATACACACACACACACACACACACGCCGTGCAAATAATTTCTTGAAACTGTGATCTCCAGGTGTGAAATACGCGTTTCCAGCAGAGTCGAGTTACCACGGTGCGTGAGTAGCGATTTCCACGTAAATTCTCCGCTAACGAAGCGAAAGTTCGTTAGCATCGACCGCAGGGACCATCGAGTTTTCCGCGACTGTCGTTCGCTACGCGTAGTAGAAAGTCGTTTGCATCAAACAGACGAGTGTCATCCGGTATCGTTGCAGGAATGCGAAAGACAAGGGTTGTAACCGAGAAGAGAGTGAAAGAAAGAAAGAGAGAGTGAGAGTACGTATATGTGTGTGTAAGAGAGAGAGAGAGTTGGGGGGGGGGGAGAGAAAGAGGGAAGAGATGAGAGATGTGAGATGGCGCGTGCATAAACGCGGTACAGAGACGATGTGCCGGTGCATAGCTATAAACCGGGGTGGCGCAGGTGCATCGGTTTTGCAGAACGCAGGAAGCGTCGTGCATAAACGTCGTTCGGTTCCGTCTGTATAGGTGCGTGTATGCATGTGCGTGTATGCATGTTCGCGTATACGTGGCGTACTGGTATCGAGATGCTGAGCGCCATGTATCGCGATGTTCTCGCCCAACGTTCTCTAGTCTAAAACGACGTCCAGGTTATCAAACTACCGTTCATGCATAATGCACCGATCTCCGTTGGTACCTCTTGCTCTCTCTCTCTCTTTCTCTTTCTCCTCTCTTTTATCTCTCTCCGAGTCTCTATCTCCTTTGATCCCCCTCTCCCACGCTCGAACGGAGTCCTCGTCGATTGCCAGAAAACAAGGTTCCGGAGTTCCGGGGACAAAGCTGCGGAAGTGCTAGCATCAGCTGCGGCGGAGATCCTCTATCAAATTTCCTTCGCCGAGAACGAGCGGGGGGGAGGGGTGAAGAAGAGAGGAATAGGAAAATACAGTCGGTTGTTATACATGTGCACGCGCATTTTACTGACGGTAGAAGGATGGCAGATCGGATAGCAGACCGAATCGAGCAATAATTTCATTGAATTCTCTTCTCCGCGTATATTTATGTGACAAGTGGTTGCATATAATCGATATGATACTCGAAAATAAGATGCTACTTCTTACTGAGATTCAGATTTAAAATCAAATTAATGCCTAAATTTTAAGCAGAATTGTAAGGCTTGTAAAATATTTCTATAAGGCTTGTGAGAATTTTTAAGCGCTTATACTTTTATACAATATTTTTACAGACAGTTTCTTATTAGTCATGAAATTTACCAGAAATCATAGATATTTACAAATAATCGTACGTCTTACGATACATACATATAAAATTAGAATACTAGTCATAAATTTTTACAAGTTTTACGAAAACACGTGATGAGTTTTACGATTTTACTTAGAATTGACTCATAATTTAGCTAACTTTGTGTTATCCTTATGATCTCTTTGTTATTAGTTAATTATTGTAATTATTACAGAAATAAAGTGTAATTTTACAACATTTATACAATCTATCAATAGATATTTAAAAGATAAGAATAGTTAATTTCATGCATTGTTTTGCAAATCTATTAAAATCAATTGTCTATCTTAATTTATTAACGTCAATATCAATTATTATCTGAACGATAAAATATTCGTGGAAGAACCTAAGTGTTACATTTTCCATCAGCATGAATTTCTCTTATTTAATGTGTGAAATTTAAATAACATTTAATTTCGATCATTTATGCGCTTTCGGAGTTGTTGATGACGTGCGAGAGATTGGGTCACAGGCGAGTTAATAACCTCGTTATGTTATCTTCCAACCGGATACCTCGCTCATTCAACAGGGCAGGAAACCGAAGCTGGAAGTGAAAGAGTGAAAGAGGACACGTGATGGGTGTGCGCATCGTCGAACGCGATATACGTTTTATTGCCGATGAAAAGACGGCTTGCTCGAATCCGTAGTCGTAACTGGAGCGATCAATCCGTTAGATCCCTCTTCTACGGCATTTTTATTCTCGATACCCGAGAGAGGAATCTTTTCGTTTGAGATTCTACGACCCGCAATCCTGTGCCTTTTAACATAATATCAAAATCGGATAACTTTGTTCTTTTTCTCTTTTTTATTTTATTTTACCAACATTATCTCGTTTCTCGAGAGAATCGATGTCTCTTATAATAAAGAGCCACAATCTCATTTCCTGCTTGTCGATACATCAAATAATTTCGAAAGTTTGTTTTTTAAATATTTCTTTTTTCAAGTTTTGTAAATTAAAAATGTATATTGATTAAAATTAAATTTTTAATAAATATTTCCGTAATTTATTTTTAATTAAACTTTTATTATCGTGCATTTACGTTTTTATAATAGTTCGAAATAAACTATTCTAAAACGGAAAATATTTGCAGAAATAGAAATTAAAAGATGTTTAGGAATTAAGTATTTATTTAAATATTCTATCTTCTTCATGCAGTAACGTTTCGTGTAATTCAGAGATGGGCATAGATTGTCCTATCAAATATGTGTGATTCGATATCCGATGCAGACGGAGAATCGACCGAATCGACATTATTGCAGTATCTCGGATGGATGGTTTCCTCGAGCGTACCCTTTTTAAAATTGTGGCATCGTCTCGGTGCATTTTCCACCGTAATGCCCGTATGCTACGCATCGTATTTTCTACGCGGCGTATCGCATGCCTTTTGCGCATTTTACAGTCTAAACTCCTTACTCTGAATACGTTTCTGAATGTTGCATAAACCATCGTATTTCGACTTCGTGGTGGAACATTTCTCGTCTTCTGAGCCGCGTAAAAATTGGCAGAGATTTATGGGAAATTGTTTCCGTGCGCTGCGCCGCGATGCGACTGCCACTGTTTCGAAAACTATGCGGGATTATTCTCCTAGCGAAAGAAAACGATTCAGACGCGCATTCCTCCGCGAAAGTAAGATTTTGCGACTGAAAGTAGCAGACTTGAAAAGTTCAATGTAGCGAATGTACGTGTAATCTTTAAGTGCCAGATTGAAATGCCTAAGAAGTAAAGTCCGCTCGAATTTAAAAATGATGGTTTCATTTATATTAGATTGTTGCGAAATGTCTGCCCTTTTCCATCTTTGTTAAAGTCCATTTGTATTAAATAAAGCCAGAAAACTAAAGTTCTTTGAAAAGGAATTGAAAAATTTCTCTCTATAGATGGAAAGAAAGAGTATATACCGGAGCAATTTTGCTTCAATCCTACTGAAATTTTGTTTTCAACTTTATCTGACAAACAGTTTGCACCAATTTAATATTTCATTTTATAAAAGTCTCTGCCTCCTCAGCATCGTTTGTAACTCGAGGCTAATTTTTACGTTACCATATCTCGATATTTTCTTAAAAGAAGTCATTCTAAATTTTGAGTAAGATTAAAATCAGCGCGCAGCGTTAAAAAGAATTCTATTTACATTTTTATTCACGTTTCGTTTACACGAAGGAGCTCTCATTTTACCGACACGTTTCGCTTTTCTGTTCCAGGACGAGGAGTGGTGCTGGACAGCCAAGGGCCGGTGCTGGTCTCGGAGCCGCGCTCGAGCGTGGAGTTCTCGAACGACACCGGGGCGATGATCCATTGCTCGGCCCACGGCAGTCCCTCGCCGAGGATTGACTGGCTGATGGGCGACGGCTCGCCGGTTCTACCGATACCGAACATCCGTGAGATGCTGGTGAACGGCTCCATGTATTTCCTGCCGTTCGGCGCGGAGAGCTACCGGCACGACGTACACTCGGCCGTCTATCGGTGCCAGGCGTCGAATAGCGTCGGCAAGGTGCTCGGCCGTGAAATCACGGTGAAGGCCGGTAAGAGAGAAAGCGTCTCCTTTATTTTTCGCCGATCTCCCTCGATCTTGTCTCACCGTATCCCTCGGTCTCTCGCTTTCTTCCAGTCGATTGACCCTTCACCGTCCTTTAATGCCTGCTCACTGTACGTATAGCAGCAAAAAAAGACGAGGTAGAGTGTAGACCGTGCCGTGACATGCAACTTTACGAGCTTCACGTGCGACCTTGAATTTTCGCTCGAGTCAAAAATCGCTAACTTTGATTATCGTGTATCTATAAATGCTGCTTTTCGTGATAACCCTTTTGGCTTGATTTTTAATTCCATAGTTGAATTTTTTTATATTAATTTTTATTTCATTTTATTTCATTTCTCAGTCGTGAATTTTTAATAAATAATACTTTAATATACTACTTAAAATTTACCAACGTCAAACTTTGGGTAATTTGGATATGATAAAAAAATATTTGAACAATTATGCAATTGTTTTCGCATCGTTACTTCAGTAGACATGAAAGCGCGGCTTGTGCCAAATAACATGGTGAAAACAGTATCCGTTGGGGCTCTCGACGTGTTAGAATTACACGCAGGTTCCTGAAAAGTTGCGGCGGACACATAACTCGTCGGAAGCACTGAAGTTTTACGCGCCATAAACATGCCGCAATTTGAAAATTCTAGATTTCAGTAGTAAATAATATAACCATGAGAATTGTTCACACTTCAAGACGCGCCAAGATCCGCTGGACATTGTTTTTTACGGAATTCGTTTGGCAAGAGATTCTGTTCCTAATAACAAGATATGATGCATTACATACATTAATAATTTACGTACTACAATTCTGGTTTTTCTTACATCCGCATCTACATCTATGTAATGTAAGTTATAGTCATAAAAAAATCAAACTCTAAACTGTCGTAGAAAATATTAAGTACCGTTAAATTCTCTCTCAACGTCGAAATTCCCGCAATTTTCAAACATGACAACAATTGATTGCTTCGCCCTAAAATTCGTTATTTGAAATCTCCTTTAACATCTACTTCCCGAGCGTATTTAACGTCAATACCCGAGATGGAGCAGTAATTCGTTGCGAAGTTGAAAGTTGGGTGATCCATTCTGCACATTTCGAATGCCTCACGAGGTACATGCCGGCAGAAAATTCAACAGTCTTCGGCATTATCAGATCGTATCACCGTCCTTCCTGAGGTTCCCGCCTCCGCCGAGCTAAATGTAATCGACCGTTCTCCGGAATGACGTTTTAAACCCACGACTTCGAGCGCCGGAGGGCGGCAAGAATGATCGCGCGCTCGGGCAGAGCCAAGCCAACTACATTTATCGCGAGCAGGAGCCCTCCTCTTTTCCACTCGCTTTTCCCCATCTGCCGTCGCCGTCGTGGTAAATGGATGGCACTAAACTCACGCTCGCTTATAGCTAACAACCTATGCCAAGATCAAGACTCGCGACTTGCCGCCAAAGTACGACGCGTTTATGCACGTGTGCAGATTGCTCTGAAAATGGTGGAAGAAATAAAAGCTGCTAGAGATCACCTAGAGAGGAGATATAAAAACAAATTTACCAATACCATAAAACCAGTCAAGGGTCGAGCTATTATAATTTTATGATGTTAACGAGACGAGGAAAAATATAATAAATTATTCTTTTTCTTCGCGTAAACGTTTAAAAACTCGCAATTTTCTGCTAATTGCTGTTAATTACTTAGGTAATGGTATACGCATTTGTAATTTTTATAACTGCGTGTAATATTTTACAGCCACGCTATACGCGGTTTTTTTTTTGATAGTTTCACAGGGTAATTCTTCTTAATTAGCCACGCGAAATTTATCGCCGAGCGTAAGTAGAAACAGACCGCCATATATTTCGGTTTCAGACATGAAACGAGAACTTCCAGCTAGAGGAAATCCATTGCGCTGAGATATCGCCGAGCGAATTTCGCGGATGAAAGATCGGGCGCGTCAGTAATTTTACGTGGAATGTATCGACCGATCGACACGTTCCTCAGCCACCCAATGTACGCCACGTGTGACAAACGATCGTGCTATTTCTTCGCCTTCCTGTTTGCCGTTAAGAATCACACTTGGTCCCGCCAAGAATCGCTTGTCGCATTTAACGAAGAAAATTCCACTGAAATAGGAATTGAAGGTGGTGGATTATCCGTTAAAAGGATTAAAACGGTGCGGAAATCATGAAAGCACAACAAAAGTTGTGAAGGCAGAGCATTAATTACCGAAACTGCCTGTCTGAAGAGCCACCGGTATTCGCGGGAACAATGAGGTCGGTGGAAAACGAAGTACCGAGCTGCTAATTTATTAATAATATCCCTTTTAGCGTTAATGTGTCTCGCTGGTCTTCTTTAAGAATGTTAATTAACGATAGAATGCTGAAAGCTCGGTAATAAACATGGATAATACGTACAATGTGAATCCATATTACATGTCTCTGGCGAAAATTATCCGTCCATTATTGGATAAAATATTTTCAGGAATAATGATGTTAATGAAAAAATCTTAATCGCGGATGATTGAATATTTTTATTGCAGTCTCCGATCATCAATACTATTAATTATGTTTTGCAGTAAATTAATTACACAACTCAAAAATAATTTACTTTTTCATCATTTAATAATTTAAATACATATATTATTTATCTATTTGAAAAATAATCAGATCTTATTGTTGTTATTATTATTATTATTATTATTTATAATAAGAAGTTGCTATTTATTCAATTTGTCTATAAATCGTTGATAAATCTAATTAAATCTTGAATTTGTTGATAATTTCGAAAGTATATTTGTATAAATATATAAATTTTATTGAATGAAAAATTTAGTGAATTTCAATTTTAATTTTGTCTAAGGATTCGCTTGTCACGCTTTATCTGAAATAAGCGGTATTATTAATCACGTGGACAGCAGAAATGGGTGGTCTTCCGATCTCGGAAGCTCCGCCGGGAGAGGAATATTCATCACTCGAATCCGACATTGCTTATAGAGCAGCCCCGATATATCGTTGTGCGACACATACCACTTCTACCATCTCCTTAAACCGTCATATCCGAACCTCTATTTCCTCTTCATTCTCCCTCTGCGGGAGATTAACGTGCATCGCGATCATCGACGCGATGAGAGATTCGTCACGATGAAGAGCAAATATGAGTCTGCCTATGATATCGCCGAAATAATTGGGATTGAAGCAACGAATCCCGAATGGTACGAAAAGGTCGCGAAGTTAAAGGTTGCGTGTCGAAGGGAGGAGGCTCTCTCTTCCGAGACCGTTCTTTTCCATTTTTTCCAGTGCTATTATTCTCGCGAATACGACATTCCGTTTCATGGCGATATAACCTTTTCCCTCCTATACCTTTTCTTCCCCTTCTCTCTCTCCTTCTTCTCTGTATTTTCTCATTGTACCGAGAGTTTTTATCGCGGAGAGCGATATGGCGCACCATCTCTCGCTCTCCCTCCTATTTCCCGTTCTTTCCAGCATTTATTCCATGCTCAAGCAGCCGTAACTTTCCTTTCACAGTGGTACGCCAGAAGTACGAGGTACAAGTGCGAGATGCCTACGTCCTGGCGGGTAACACAGGGGTGCTCAGGTGCGAGATACCGGCCTTCGTTAAGGAGTACGTCGCGGTCACATCTTGGCTGAAAGACTCGGCCTTCAACATTTACCCGTCCGCGGAGAGCGGTGAGTACAATTACAGATTGGTCGCTCGCGACTTACATGAGAGCGAAATATCATGTGAATCCAGGCTACACACATTCTTCAGATAACGATGGTTGTTGTACTTTTAGCGAAAAACTGAAACTGAAACTCGATTTCTCTCCACGTTGCTCCCTGACGTCTTTCTAACTCATTGATCATCTCGCAGCGCTATCTTACATTTCTAGAAATGACGTCTATTTTCCTGTACATTTTATATTTTATTTTAGGATATTTTTTAAAATCATATTTACTTACGAGAAGTTGATCATCTCGTTGTATTATCTTCAGTTTTTAGAAATAATTTTTACTTTCGTGTCTTGTTTTTTTACATTGAGATATTTTTAAAGTTGTTATACTTATAAAAATTTGACGTATTCATTTCTTATTCTTCTTTTCTTTGAAATGAAGCACTTTATCTTCGTTTAATAATTTTTTGGGATAAAACAGCGTGTTAAGCAGAAATTCGAATAACAAGTACGAAGGGTAGGGGAACTTTTCCCTTCATTCGCACGAGTCACGTGTACCGAGCGATGACAGAACGCACGTGAGAGCGCCATGCGTTACATTGATCCAGTCATCATTCGAGTTAATTAGAGTCTGAGGGTGCGATTGGAGTCGCGAGTGTACACACACACACATACACACATGCACTTTACAACAAATATTCTCTCTTGTTCCGCACGAACCTTGAATGGATAAATCGCAATATTACGAAACACCGGTATCGCAGACAGGCACATAACTTTATATATAGAGAAGCGGAGAATATAACGATATAAATGCGCGTTGTATTTTTTTAGAGATGGCTTTTTTATGTCACTCATCTTATAGCCAGTATCTCTTGATGGTTCTGCATCTGCAGTCTGCTGTGAACATGACATATGAATGACATTCCTGGAACTGAAAGTTCGTAATTCGTTCGTTCGACTTTTAATTAAAAAGCATGCATTAGACTGATCAAATTCTATTTGTGTTTCATTAAAATGTGACGAAAGCAATTAAACACGCGACGGCGTGGATATAAAAAAAATTGACATCACTGTGGGATATTATTTCCAACAATTGCGATGGAAATATGTCGTCAATAATGTCTAACAATTATTGAAGATCTGTTTTTTTATTTACGCAATAGAATGTGAAAAAAAGAATTAGATTTAAAAATACATCTGAAATTCAACTGAAGTCATAATGACTATAAAAATTGATTTTAGTTATCTACAGGTTTATACTTGTGATATAATTTTTGAATCATGTTATAAATAAATATCTCTCGCGAATCGAATTTATCGTGCAAATCGGACGAATTTTTGCGGGACAAATTCAACCGTTGTTTTTTTTTTTTGCAATTTTATCCCCGAAGCCACCGAGAAGTCAAGCACCTGATGCATCGTAGAAACTTTCCTAAATTCGTTTTCCTCACGTCATAATGGAGGCATTGTGTTTCTGTCATCGCGTGAGATCTCGTACCGACTATGTCGGAGGAGGAGGAGGAGGAGGACGACGACAACGACGACAACGAAACGTGACGTATTGTCGTCATGTTTCGATCGCTACTGCGCGACTTTTCAGATTGCCACGTGCGTAGCATAAACGCGAAAGTCTCTTCTTGCTCTTTTCTCCCTCCCTCGTCGAAAAATTTGCCTTGAATTCACCGACGCGTATTCCCCATCTTCCGCGATAAATTATAGCCCGGTGAATAAACGGCGAACTTCCTCGCACTGGCACACCCGACCTGTTCGACGCTCCCGCGTACGGAAAGTTTTCCGAGTGATTCGTTTTCCATTTAGAGGCAGGTACATCCGCGCGCGCCCTTAGAATCTCGCCTTTCGCGCTAGATTGGATTTTCCTCTCTCTCTCTCTCTCTCCCTCTCCCTCTCTCTCTCTCTCTCTCTCTCTCTCTCTCTCTCTCTCTCTCTCTCTCTCGACTGCACGAGACGCGAATCGCGTTTGATTTAATCCGAGGATTTGTCGCCTGCCCGGCAGACGTAAGGAACGGTCCCGCTTATGAAGTTTAATCGTCTTCGGAAACAGTCTGCACTCGCGTTAGATTTACTCTCCGTAAGAGAGAATGAGAAGCTCGCCGTCCTTTCGCGAAACACTCTGTACTAATATAGAATTTCCGATATAAGTACGAGAAATTTTCATGGCGGATTCTGCAATCAAATCGATGAATTTTCTTGTTTTCAGTTGGAACTAAAACTATCGACGAATAAATATATTTCGAATATTTCGAAGAATAATTCGGAGTTGAAGTTTCGCGATCAACAATTTCAGAGATGCTAAAAATCACTCGTAGAGATCATCTAGATTACGAATTAATAATTAATTTGTGTTAAACTTTTACTGTTATCGGGACCAAACGTTTTGACCGTCGGACTTAGAAATTTTCAAACTTTTCAAACGCAAAAGATATATAATATAGATGTTTTTTTTTATGTAGCAGAAAGTTTACTCTTAATTCCAAAGTCAAAAAGAT
>NW_017305779.1:5899045-5907657 GCF_001594115.1 Trachymyrmex septentrionalis | reverse complement strand
TATATATATATATATATATATAACGAGTAGGTCAAAGAATCTTTTTGATATATACACTCGTGATATAAAACGTTTGTTTATTACGTGAAATACAGTCGGCTGAGGAGCGTCTAACCGAGCAGCAGATCATTCTCTTGAAATAGTCCGCTCGGTTATTAGTTTCGTGTATGCCGCGAGCGATGCATACCGGGTGTATCGACGTTTCAGGGGTCGACGTGAAGTGCCGGTGGATGACTATCCGGATGCAGCCAACTCCAACACGAAACGTTTCACCGCAATGCAAATTAGCTCGGGCTGCTTGTCTATGGAAACGTCGAACTATCCTCGCCGCAACAGCCGTCCTGACGTCTCGCTCATTTGTCTGCGACCACTTCGCAAATGCGCATTCAGTAGTACTATGCGAGAAAGGCCAAACCTCGAAGCTCAAACTCCGTCTTTACATATTTCGCTGTAATAATTATTGGCATGAATACGCTGCAACGCTAATCATCGCAGAAATGTTTATGTTTATTAGGACGTTAAGTAATGATGCTGTCATAATTAATGTTATCAATTGTTACGTGTGTGTGTGTGTGTGTGTATGTGTGTGTTGTACATTTGATGAAATACTAATGTGGCAAAATGAAGAATAACGTAGTAATTTCGATTTTTTGCTTTGATCGCATCTTGGTATACTCATACTTCAGTTGATGCTGTCATTTTGCATTTAATGATTACGCTTTTGTAGTAGATTTTATAACGTGTAATTTATTATAACGTAATTATCGAGCCGAGAAGTTCAAGTATAATGCAAATTCTTTTACGCTGACGCTGACTATCGTCGACGGAAACACCGAACCGCGTTGCATCGCATCATCCATGTTATGACACTATTATCTTTTTCCTTTTTGCCTCTTTTTATCTCGGGCGCTACATTTTTATTTTCTCATTGTTTGCCCCGTTTAATGAATACACATCCATTACGGTTTTGCAAAATTTTAAAAGAGCAAAGTGTATGTTTAATAAATAATATATTACTTTGAAAGAATATTTAATTATATTATACCAATTTATTGTGACAAAATAAAAAAGTTTTTTTTTTTTTTAATAAATAATATAGTGAACGTAATAGTAATATTAATTTATTATATAAGAATGGTAGCAAAAAATATCTATTTAATTATTTTATTTCACTTATATTAGAGTTAATTATTTTGTTCAACTTATATTTTCTCTTGTGCGCGTCTAGTGTACTTTTATTGTATTTTTATATTTAAATTATGAAGCAGCAAGATGTTCAGTGGAGATGAAAATTTGCCAAAAACAAATTTTATTCGTCTCTGCGTTCATGGAAAGCACCTTCCGCTTTGCATTACGCTGCATTTTCTTTTCCTATATAACTATCTTAAGCAGCTTTTGTTTCCCTCTTTATTCTTGTTTATATCTCGCTTCGTTCATCGCACTTAATTTCGCGTTTGTTGCGCGATTATTCTCTGTTGTACCTCTGTGATAACAACTCTGATACTTTTATCAGCATAAAGATATTATTTGTAGTCATATTTATTCGCAATATTTTTTCTACTTAGAAAGAGACTATTTATTTATCTAAATATTATTTGTACAAAGTTAACTATTATTTGCTAAACAATCTTTAAAGTAAAATTTTTTGTACAACTATTTTCTATTTGTCGTAAAATGACTTTTTTTTAAATTGAAATAAGCCACGATGTATATACATTTATAACGAGATGAATTGATTAATTAATTATTCTTCCTTATATATTAGATATTATATCTTCTCCCAGTACGATAATATACTATATCATTATGATACAGAAGAGTATTCGACACTATTGATAAGTGCCTAAATTTTTTGTATATGAACTAGTAAAGATAATATCTTTTTATACGATACTATTTTTTGCATGCAGATAAGCTTGCAAATAGCTGAATAATACGTACAATGATAACAGCCGTGCTTTCACTCACTACTCATTCGCCATGTCCTGAAATCCTCTTTCAAGTAAAGCAAAAGTAATCATCTTGGATTTTTCATCAAGTAAAAGAGACTAAACTAGTAAATTCTAAAATCAACTTTTACCTCCATTCAGAATATTATTTGGGATATTTAAATGGAACAAGCTATAAATTCTGTGTATCGTTTATTAAATCTAGTTTATAAGTTTTTAATACTTACAACACACGATTAATTCGTGCGTATTTATTTTCTTTGAAATACTAGAAGTACTTAGCTAAATGCTCTTTATTTTTTTCTTTTTGTTAAATATACAAATATTTATAAATATTTTCTAAAGATATTGAAGTAGATGTAAAAATCATTTAATAATAATTTTTTTATATTTGTAAAAGTAATAAAAATTAATCTGGTACACGAGTGACCCATCGTGTGTAGTAAAGAATCGAAAAAAGATCCTCGTGTAGACTAAATAAGATTAATGAAATTTGTGTCGGGCGAATAATTTCATACAACGCGAATAATTTGATTTGCGTGTATTTTGCACTGTAAATTACTCACATTCTAATATATTCTAATTTATTTTTTAAAGCAATCTGACGTGTGATATTAGAACTTGACAGAATATTTTTTTTTTTCCTTACAAAAACCTCATATTGGCCAAAGTATTATTGAAAGACAGTAATTAATTATTTATTTGGAGTACTAAAAGTACTGAACAACAGTGTTTTTAATATTTAAAATAAATAACTAAATTAAGTAAATTAATTATTGTTAACAATGTTCGGAGAGTTATCACCGTCATTTGGAACTTCATCGTCGCTGTACGCTTGAAAAATTAATCCAGCGAAACGCAATTTGACAACGTCCCTGTTTTAACCCCCGTAAAACGAAAGTTTGCGTACTTTGTCCCGGCGAACTTAAGCGAAGTCGCAATAAGTCGCGGACGCGCGAGGTAAAGTGGCGCACTTACCAGCATTCCGTGAAGTCATGAAAGAAGTAATTGTGCTTGCTCCGCATAAGGAAACATGACGAAAAATGTCTTAACGTCCGCACAAATAAATGGCGCAGCATAAGTTTCTTTAATCACCATTTCTGCGCTCTTAATGGTTCTTTAAGTCTCATTTTATGACTCGTTTCGGTGGAAACTAGCGTTTTCTTATCGAAAACTTGTTTAAACATAAATACATAATCGCGGTGACTGCCTAATGTTTCTGATTTGCTATTTTATATTCAATCTTATATAACGCGATGAATGCGAAAAACCGCGCAATTGACAAAGATTGCTGAAATAACGTAATTTTCGCGGACTCGAGGTCGATTTACCGCGGTTTCTGCGAGTGACGAACGACGCTCATGGGAACGGAACGAACTTTCCTTAAAAATCCGCGGATTCGTGTTTCGTACACGACACTCCAGAGAGAATCCACTCGCGGTCGGAATAAATCCAGCGCGTGAGATATATTTCGGTAATAATCGGCGTATACATAAATCATCCACGCTCAGACCGAGGCCACCATTACGAAGGAAATTGTAGTTCCCCCGTCTTCCGTTGCGTTCTCTTTCGCATTCGTCGAAGCATTTCAGTGCCTTCATTGTCTTTTAATTCTTTCCCTTCATTCTCTTTTAATTGGTTTAATTTTTAAACAATTCTAAAGAAATAAAAGAATAGGAGATAAATGTAATAAAAGATAAATAATTAAAAGATAACAATTCTTAGTTTATAAAATAATACATAGACGTTTTTGTAGGAGGAAAAAGTTTTGAGAAGAGATAAAAATCGAGAGTTTATAATGTGATTTATTATTTATACGGAATCCAAGCTTTATGTTATATGTAATAGAAACATGCAGCAGCCATTAACTGACATTATCCCATCCGGATATTAGAGCAACGCAAATGGGCATAACGTTTGATACACTTGTTGATTAAACTTGCATTTAAGTTGATTAACGCTCGACAGGGTTATCGCTTCGATGTGAGAGAGATATATCGAATAGACATATTACGTCACTATCTGTATATATGTATTATACTATACATACATACATATATATATATATATGTATGTGTGTGTAAATTTGAAAGCAGAGTGTATTTAATATCCCACTTGATGAATAATATGTTTCAAATTTCGACCATATTTGTCCTAAACTTTGAACAATTAATATATATATGTATATATATTAATATAAAATGTTAATATATATTTATTATATATATTATTTTATATACAATTTATTTAAAATTATACTTATATTTACATTTTATGTATATAATTATAATTAATAGCATATTTTATACCACAAAGAAAATATCTTGTTTATTCGCGTATACATAAAATATCGAAAATAAAGGATGCTGTGATTGACAGTAGCGGAATAAACTACTAATTTATTCAACGTTCAGGAAATTTCACTTACTTATCAATATTCACAACACTTATCAGTATTTCACGGATTTCACAGTACAACTAATTTCTGGCGTTTGAATCCACAGTCAACTCTCCATTATGTGTATCCTTTTGCAGATTTGTTGTTGAAAGGAATCTCGTATTTACTGCGTGTTCATGCGACTATATTATATAAAAATATTCATAGAGCTCGCTCTCGCGATGTCGGATAGGTCGTCGCTTCATCAACTAAACAAATAACTTCTGGCCACCGCCGCCGGTGTTTGGTCGGAAGTCCATAACGGTTCGTCGCGATTCGTGAACTCTCAAACATAGTCCATTACCTTTATTATAGCACGAAATTGTATTCGCGCATGAATCTCATAGCTGTACTAAAGTCTCCCTGGAGGAGCAGCAGGGATTTCAGTTGGCCATAGCAAAGTTTCTCTACCCCTTTTGCCTTTAAGTACTGTTAAATTCCCTTGATATTAGTTTAATTAGTATTGGTTGTGAACTGTATGAATTTTGGTTGTTAGTCTACATGAATTTTATTAATGGTCAAATTTGATTATTAGTATAGCTTTATAGTATTTTGCGACATTGTACGATAAAGCTAAAGATATCGTACGTATTGTCATGAAATATAAAGAACTGTTATAGAAATAAATATCAAATTTTACTGGCTTTGGTTTATCGATGACGCTTTCTAATTGTTTAATGGAAAGTTTAATTAACCAAAAAAATTACATCAAATATCTTATTTATTTCCATTGAAGTTAATTATTTTCTTTGCGCTTCAGATAAAAAAGCAGTCGATATCCGTGCTAATTGATGACCAGCTACAGCACATTTCTGTTACTTAACATTCTGTATTTCCGGTGATGTTTTATACATCCATAAAAGAGATACTTTTATTTATATACACGTATCCATTATAAATAAAATATATGAGTTCTTAAAAAGATTTTAATAATTATAAAATATTTTTCGTCACTTTTTATAAATATTCAAGGATAAGATATAACTGCAAACTTTAGTTATAGCACAATATATAATTAATTATTATATAGATATTTACCTATATGTGTGTGTGTGTATAAAAATAATAGTAATTGAAGTACAATTTTAACTAACGTTTTATCGAAAATTGAAGCACAATTGAAATTAATTAGATCCTGCCAGAACGGAAATTATTAGAAAAAGTTAATACAATCCGATTAGGTATTTAATTACTGCCACAGTCGATTGTCAACAAGTTCGAAATAAATTTTAACATCCCTATATATAAGGATGTTCCGTACTTCGTACCCCTTAAGTATGCCAACTATTTCTCATGCCCGACGGCATGATCGCCGCGCGCATAATCATTCCGGGGCGGCGGCGCACAATGAGCGGACAAAACGCCGAAGAATCCCTCGCGCTCGAGTTATTTTTATTACGATCGATTCATTGCTCCGTCTCTCCTCCCTCGCGCTTCTTTTCTTTATCACGGTTAGACCCATCCATTTCTCTTGCCCCCCTTCTCTCTCATACGGTGGCAATACGGTCGGCATTCATCGCCGTATGCAGCCGGCGGGCGCCGACGGTATGCACCCGCCATTGCACCGCACGAGCCGATCTTAAGGTAACCAGACTTACGTGCATTCCTGCTCGCACCTCTCTCGTACACCCCCGTCTGCCTCCTCTCCCTCCCGACGCATTTCAACGGCTGGAATTCCGCGCAATTTCTCCCGTTATAAACGTGCACGCGCGGCGAGGATGCTCGCGGCGCCAACAACGAAATATTGACATTGCCGGCGCGGCGCGGCGCGGATGCGAACGCATCGGCGGAAAATGCACTCGTTTTGAACGTCGTAGACATGAGGGAGTGGGCACGGTGTGGTGAGGGGATGGGGGAGAAACTGGCGAGCGTAAAGGGAGGGACTGCGAGATATTTTCGCGCGATGCATTTTTCCACGGAGTCACGCGTACACGCGGCCGACGTGCTTACGGACGCGGAAAACGCCGGGCGCGCCACCGTGATATACTATACATGCACGTCTTTCCGAGCGCGACTGCGGAAAAATGTGAGTAATCGCGACCGCAGTGAATTCCGGCCAAGGGAAAAAAAAACATGATTGGACGCAGCTCTCATTTACCGCGTTTCCATCCGCTAGGTTTCTAATTCGTGTCACGCGATGCGTAAGATGCGGGTACATCCGGACGCTGACCTAAACGCGCGCAATAAATAGGAACCGCAGATATGAAACTTCCATCACGAATTACCGAAGCGTATTCTTTACCTGAGAGAGAGAGAGAGAGAGAGTCATCTTTCTTTTCGCGAAACATTTCGAAAAATATTTCCGGTGTTACTTAACGTGGAAATTTAAAACAACCCGAGAAATAAAATTTCCGAGGTACAACAGTAATTAATGAAATCTTGTATATCTATTATATAATATTAATAAAAATTATGTAATGCTTTCGTATATTCGATCGTATAGATAAACTGTATTACGGTACAGCTCATATGAATTTTAATGAAGAAGATAAAAAGCTCGTATCTCCAGAACAACTTTATTTATGAAGGCAAATGAAACTGAAGAACGGTGGAACATAAATTTTATTTATCGCAAAAAATATTACACAAACAAAATGTGCATTGGCCTCTACATTCCGCACATTAATTGTTTACCGAAGAAATTAAAATTTTCCAATAACGAAGTGTTCTCCATGTTACCCGCTTTGATTAATCCTCATAATGCAGAATATCAAATGCATGGGATCAGTAAAACGAGAAAGTGAAGTAGCCCGTTAGTACGATTGCCAATTCAAGATAACTGAAAACTCTTCTTCGAAAGAGCTTTCGGAGAATCGGCTTTCCATGGTATAGGCCCATTACAATTCTTGCGGGGTTTGATTAATGTTCATTCATTGTCGAAAGCATTCAACGTCGGTGAATTTCAATTCAACTTCGACGTGTTCTATCGATTGTTCAACCATCAGGAAATTAATTTATTATGATGTTTCTTTCGCCCTCTCCCTTCTTTCTTTCTCCCTTTCTTTGTCTCTATAGCTATCTATATATGTCTCTTTTCCTGTACTGCGTCGCGAAAGAATTTTTCAATTATTCGTACATATGCGAACAATTAGTGAAATTCGCAATATTAATATTAACTTCGATGGCGTAGGTATAATTACGCATGATTGGGCGATTATTGAGCCTCTAATATGCTATATTGGACGCTTTTACAGAGTTCGATAGTAAACATGTTTTTCGTATCTAGAATTCTCTGAATTAAAAATTTTGCCCAATATTCTCTATGAAAGCAATGCGTTTTAAAATATAAATTTTATCTCAAAAATCGAACATTATGTATTTACACGGAACACTTGTATAGAATGCAATTCATTAACGTTAATTGAAATGAAAAAGGATCGTTTTACATTTCTAATATTCTTTTTTATACATGAATTTTGCGACTGCAACGAGGATAATATAATAATTCTATTTATGAATGCAGGCTAAACATATGTATATTTGTTGAATGCTTTTAGATACGTTTTTCAGTTTATTGATTTGAACAACAAGCTGTTGACTGCATTTATATTTTACCACATGCAAACGTGTGCCATTTATTTATTAAATATAACGGACAGCTGTATTAAGAGAGGGAGAGAGAAAGGGAAGACAATATATTTTCACGTTGCGTACATTTGCTTTGTGTACGCGGAACGTTAATTATCAATTTATTATTAAAATATTCATTAATACAGTAATATCAGAGATTATTCTGCTTCTTACAATTAGCGTTGAAAATAGCACGAACTTATAATATCAAAATATTATTAATAATGAACACGAGTGAAATTATTAATAAACGAAAACTCGTGATTCAGTTTCGGTTTCTTCCCAATTTTAGTAGAAAATGCAACGTTGTAATATATTATAGAAAGAAGAGGGAGACAGATCAGCATGTCTATTTAAAAGCTCTTCAAATAATTTTTTCGAAGCTTCATCCTCAGGGATACGATAGAAGGCACGAGCGCGTGCAACACCGATCGTCAGCGGAATTCACTCGAGAGGCGTTAATCTTTTTTTTTTTATTTTAGCAGAATATCCACCGTTTTAAGCCACCGAGTGTGCTAGCAGGCACGCTCTCCCAGTGGTTACGCTCGAATTTTTACGAGTATTGATTCTCACTCGTGCCGATACTTCTCCTTTTTGCGTTCCAGCGCGTCGAACGTGGTCCTGCTGCTGTTCTTTTTATATTGGATCGCTTAAAC